>NC_057801.1:758046890-758282916 GCF_018294505.1 Triticum aestivum
CACCGAGAGGTATACTCCTCCCTCTTTCCTCCTCCTCCCTCCCTCCCTAGTTATAGTTATTAGAGAGTAGTTAATTTTTAGGTGTTTTAGTTGACTTTTTAGGTGTTTTAGTTCAATAATGTAGGTTCTTTAGTTGAATTTTTAGGTGTTTTAGTTAAATTTGTAGGTGTTTTAGTTAAAAAGGTAGGTTCTTAGAATAATGTAGGTGTTCTTAGAATAATGTTGAATTTGTTTTAGGTGTTTTAGTTGTTTTAGGTGTTTTAGTTGTTTTAGGTGTAGTTAATAGAATTTAAGGTGGTTTAGTTGTTTTAGGTGTGGTTAACAAAATTTTAGGTGTTTTAGTTGTTTTAGGTGTAGTTAACAGAATTCTAGGTATTTTTTTAGTTAAAGCAATTGTTGTTATTTTTTTAGTTAAAGCAATTTTTCCTGTTTTATGGAAATTTGCAGTGGACATGTCATATTTTGAACATGTCAAATTTTGGACAATGTCATATTTTTCCGAGTGGCCTATGTTTTGCCAGAATTGCGATTTGTTTACGTTCTGGCAAATTTCAGGCGCTCGATTGGTCCTGTTTTTAGCAAAGGTCATGTCAAATTTTGCTAAGTGTTTATTAATTTTGTTTTCATAATTAAGCATTTTGTTCTCGACATCGATGATGCCTATCCCATATCCTCGTCGTCGACTCGGCAGAGGACTCCTGCTTGAGCCGAGGGGCCATGTCTGGGACTGGGCTCCGCCGGGCTGGTACTGGGTTGTGCTACCTTCTAGTGAGCGCAGCTTAGTGAGGAGCCAGCCCGTCGTTGACCCGGAGCTTCTTTGGTGGCAGACACGTGGGCCTGCATCGGTGGAGAGGCTTCAGTCCCCCGCATAGGTGGTTCAACACCGTGTCACAGAGGAGAACGCTCACGTCTAGCGCAACTTGGTTGTGTTGGCGAACGGCCGGTTCTCCAATACCTGGCAGATTATTTGGGGATCTCACCGGAGCTATGATCCGGTGATGGTTCCTTCTCTTTGGGTGTCCACCGCGGCCCACTAAACCTAGAGGAGCTATTATTCGAGATGTATTAGTCTTATTATATGATGATCTTTGCTACGAACTATTATATATGTATTCAATGATGGATTATTAATTACCTATTAGTTATTTGCTTATTGAATGCAAAAGATGAGCGCGGTTTGTGCTACAAACAACTACATATGTATTCATGATGGATTGTTAATTACCTATTAGGAAACGTCTGACGATGAAAGGGAATTCGCTATGTGCGATTACTGCGAAGATACGCGCGGTATGTGCAACAGGCCTCACCTGGTAGAAGGTCGGCGCTTCAGCATCAAGCTCCAAGAGACCTTCGATGTTGATACAGTAGGCAACGATGACAAGTTTTTTATGTTATTTTTGCACGACTTCTCTGCTTCTTCAACGTGTAATTTCCGTCTTTTATAATTCGACTAGCTTATCCCATGCATTGCAAGATGCTATGTCTTGGAAAAGATGGGTTTTGAAGATCATGAAAGCACAGAGACAAAGATAATTCAACTAAGGACCCATCATGGTTATGATTTTGCTGTAAAACCATACAATTATATGAACTCATCCAATTTTGGTTGCCCGAATTGGGAAGCCCTTTCCAAGGCGTATGATTTTCATGAGGGTATGCTTCTCACCTTCGATCTTGGTGATCCTAACATCGACAAAAATGATATGACCATTTGGGTCCTTGTTGACACGATTCTAGTTCTACCGCTGTGTGAGGTTCTTAAACATATTTACTAAGTGATTTATATTGTTAATTTCAAAATATTTGACAGCTTATTTCCATTAACAGCTTATTTTCATTCTTCAAAAAATGTACGGAAGATGGTAGACAGAACCTACTACTACAATGATGAAGCACAATTAACTTATAAGGAGAAAGATGGTCTTATCACTTTTTTGAATGATCTTGAGAATTACAATAGCTATTATCGAATTCCTCAAAATTATGGTCCATATGTGCCACTAGTGCATGCGGTGTGCTACGGTAACATCAATGGTGTCGGTGTCAAAACCGGCGGATCTCGGGTAGGGGGTCCCAAGTAGTGCGTCTTAGGATCAATGGTAACAGGAGGCAAGGGGCACAATGTTTACCCAGGTTCGGGCCCTCTCGATGGATGTGAAACCCTACTCCTGCTTGATTAATATTGATGATATGGGTAGTATAGGAGTTGATCTACCATGAGATCCGAGAGGCTAAACCCTAGAAGCTAGCCTATGGTATGATTGTTGTATATATCTATCGACTAGCCTGGCCCCGGTTTATATAATGCACCAGAGGCCTAGGATAACAAGAGTCCTAGCCGAATACGCAAGTGGGAGAGGAGTCCTTGTCTTGATCGCCAAGTCTTGTGGATTCTCCCTGGTAAGCGGCAGCTGTCCGGACTGGCCCATGAGTATACGGCCATGGGGGTCCTCGGCCCAATCCAACTGATCGGGAGATGACGCGTTGAGTACCCCCTAGTCCAGGACACCGTTAGTAGCCCCCTGAACCGGTCTTCAAGTTTAGGGACGCTCCTCGATTCTTCCGAACCGTTCTTCATCTTCAGTCGTCGGTCTTGAAAACTGGTTCAACAAATCTTCTCATCTTCGATCTTGAGGATCACCGAAATGTATTCGACGAGTTTACGCATCGGGTATCCAAGGAGCCCCTTTAAGTTTCTGGCCTTTATCAATGCCTTGTTATTTTTATGCCACACCTCGGGTTTGAAGCTGTTCCCGGGCGGCAACGTCCTCTTGCGTCCGAGCTCCAACGCCGGACTGCATTCAAGGTATCTTTTGCAGCCGAGCACCAATGCCGAACTGCTGCCCAGCTCTAACGCCGGACTGTATCCGAGCTCCAACGCCGGACTGTATCCGAGCTCCAACGTCGGACTATGTATCCGAGCTCCAACGCCGGACTGTATCCGAGCTCCAACGCCGGACTATGTATCCGAGCTCCAACGCCGGACTATATCCGAGGTGTCGTAAATCACCTTGGTTCGAAGAAGTTTGAAGGAGTTTAGCCGAGCTTAATGCCGGAAATGCCCTCTATGGATCCAGCCACTAGTGCCCGAGCTTTATGCCGGACTGCTTCCGAGGTGGTGCACCACCCCAAATGTGGGCCGATTTTTGTCAATATTTTTGATTGGTGCAATTTATTCTCTTCCGAGATACATAGCCAGTAGCCCTCAAGGTGGGTATCGGTCTAAAACCCGAGATGCCCATGAAGGATGACATAAGACCGCTGATCCCCGTGGCTGCTGAGACTCAGGTTGATTTGCAAAATTGGTCTGAGGATCAAGTCCTAGCTCGGCAGAATACTTCGGGACACAAAAAGCGGCGTGCTCAGTCCTCAAGACTCAGGTTGGGTGCGGCCGACCAACCTGAGGATCAAAATCTCCTCGGAGACTGTATTACACTTAAAATTTTCTACATTGGACAAGCAATGCAGTAGCCCCCGAGACACTGGCCGGGTGGCAACACCAGATCAGGGGATCGATGTGCGCCTGTAATATTTGTAAATAATAAGCCCGAAGCCAAGTAGCCCTCGAGCCTTAATGCGGGCACGTGAGGCCGAATTAGGGATCGATATCCATAGTAAAATCACAAGTTATGTGTAATGACTCTATGTATCCAAGTACTTTATGTCATTATTGCTCGGATCCGCATTGTAGAAAACTTTGTTGACCGACCATCGGCTTCCACCTCCTCAACCAATAGCCGAGGAGTGTTTGTCCTACTTTATAAAGCCTTTATGAGGGCAAAGATTTACAACAAACAAGGCAATCTGGCCATACGGTTTTATAAACAAAGGTACGCGGAGAGACATGTTATATTACTGTTTAATAGAAGAAATGTCTTCCAAAGAAAATAGTCCCGCTATCGGTTCCTTTCTTTGGGTTGTCATGCTAAGCATGATCATGAAACCTCAGCTCCAATGTAAGAGCAAAATATCGAGGATTTAGTTTGGGAGGCCAGTTAATAGCCCCCGGTAGTGTTCGGCGACAGTCGGGGTCAAGCCGTAAACACTTCAGCCATTGTTATGAATGGCCCGTCGTTTAACACCGTCATCGGATCGCCGACCAGTTTACGCTTATTGTGACAGTCAATTTTCGGCTTTGTCCACTGAGGTGCTTAACCATGTGAGTTGGAAGCACAATCGCAGTGGTTCTCCCTTTGCACATCTAGCCGAACAAAGCGAAACATAGGAGGCAAGCGCAGGAGCCGGGCAACCCAACTATTGATTGAAGACACAATTCGGAACCGATGCATATATAGCAATATCCGAGAATGTTTTTTTCCGAATCTCTAAAGGTGTCCTGCGTTGCACTGCGAGGCTTGTGCTGAAAACACACAAATAGTTTAAAAGTGCCATGGGCTCGAAAAGCCAAAAAACTTATTCAAAAGGTTAATGTCTGAACTAGATCAAGTGTTCGGTGCCAATCCGAAAATTGGAATTTAGAAAAAAAGGTGCTTCTGCCGTGCTTTAACATGACACATCCTATCTCAAAACTTCAAGCGGGTCAGGCTACGGCTTCAACCTCCTATCCCGAAGGCGGAGTACTTCTTACTAGGCCAGTTTAGCAAACGAAACTCTAGCGGCTTTGAGAGAGAAATTAGGCTCCCCGGCTAGTGACCGCACACTTGTGTCGAAAAAAGGAGTGATAAATAATAATAAAATCTTTGCAACAACTAAGAAGAAAAACACTTATCATAAAACGGCTCATATAAATTTAAGAGCCCCCAAGTGACTTGGGTAAAAGAATGATTGCATGTACCGAAGTACTTATATCATATCTATGTTCAACCGAACTTTAAACACGTCTTAACCGACCGTCGGCTTCTCCCTCTTCGGTCAAGGACCAAAAAGTGTTATGTACTCCATTTGTCGAGAATATCAACGGTGTTTCCAATAAACAGGCAATCAGGCCATAAGGATGTAAAAGACAAAGCGCACTTAGGGAACTTATGCTATATTACTGCGAAGAGTAAGAAGCACCTTCGAAGAAAATAGTACCCCCACCGATACCTTTCTTCGGTGCTCATTGTTATTATGAGACTTGTGCAATAGATATTTTGTACTCATGAGTTCCGTTGTGTGCCGACCATGATTGAAAACAATAAGAGCGCTAGCTTTCGGCTTCACCCAGTCTGAGGTCCGGCTCGGGTGACCCGATCGTGACAATTGAAGAGGTGCTCTCTTTACTCCCTAGCCGAACAATCGGGAACGTAGGGGTAAGCACAGCAGCCAGGCAACCCAGCTTGCAAATTGCTTAAGTCAATATGGTGCATATTGTGGCGTAATACACGAACAAGGAACGAAGCCGTACAAGTATAACCATATGCAAGAGGAAAAAGCTTCATGAAGGAAGCCCCCAAGTAAACGGGGTATTTGAATTTGCGCGTCACAAACAAAGTTTGGACAAGGAAATTTTTACAAGCAACTTTTTTCCAAAAAAGTATAATGCTTGGCCGAGCGGAACACAAGTTAAAAATTTAAAACTTTGAGCATGAAGACAACTTAGCTGGTTAATGTGTTTGGTATTGATGACGCGGTCCGAGCTTGATGCGGGACAAGGTTCCATCCCTGAGCCGGTCCCGAGGTGGCGGAGCAAAGTGCTCGGCACTCCGAAGTGGTGACATAGCACGGTCATTGCAGGACGGCAGGGTGATGCCGAAGTCCCCGGCATGGGGTAATGAAGTGTTGACGAAGCCCCCCGTCCAGTCGAGGTGACGCCAAAGGATATAGTTCGGCTAGATCATTTTCCTATGCACAAAAAATAGTGCAAACCGGAGATAATAGTAATAATAAAAAAAATTCGTAAAAAATAATTTATGCAAAGTGAGTAATAAAAGAAATATGGCCTAGCGTCGAAGTCAATGTCGATGCAGGGTGGCGGCGTGATGCGGTAAAGGCATGGCAAGGCCTGAATTCACAGGTCGGTTCGAGTTCCAGATGCGGCGTTCGCCGGACTATGTACGGAAACCGACCGAACCACCATGCGACCGTTGTTAATGTGGCCACCATTTGATAGACCTGCGTACATATAATGGACAAACCAGAGTAATAATTCGTTGGGAAAAATGAACCCAAACAAGCAAAAAATACTAGGATTAATAGCACCTGGCTTATTTGTTGTAGCAATCCAAAGAAAGGTGATTCCCAAAATTGGGACTCGATCCGCACACCTATCGCCTGATGGGCGATAAAGCAACGGCATGGCGATGCTGGCAAAGGTTGTCTCGCCGAGGCAAAGCCCTCGGTCCAGCTAACGTGACAGAGCTGGTCGGCCAGCGACGCCGAAGTCTGCGGAGTAGGTTGATGAAGAGATGATGAAGCCCCCGGTCCAGCTAACGTGATGAAGCCTCAGTGTTAGCCGATGAGTCAAAGTAGGTCGGCGTGATGGACACCAGCTTGAAAAAAGCAACAGTGCGGCCCTGCCGATGCAGGTCGTGACGTGGTCGATGCCGGCTTGATGAAGTGACCGTGCGGCGATGCAGGTGTGCCCGCTCCGTGTAATCGATGGGGCGGCGATGTTGGTGATTATTTATCCTTCACGATGCCGGACTCTTGTTCGGCTTGCCGAGATGATGATCCGAAGAAGTTGAGCGTGGCTCAACAAAGTGACGATGTGTCTAGCGCAGGTCGGCAGCCGTGGAGCAATATTGACGGACTGGTTTGACACCAGCATGACGTTGAAGATCATGTTCAAAAGATTTTAAGGCTAGCGAGATGTGTTCGGGAACAAAACACGATACCCCATACAAAACTTCCTTCAAAATGGATGTCCGAATTCCCATTCATAAAAAAGACGAACTCGGGTCGGATTCGTTTTCGCGCAGAAAACAGATCCGAAAAGTGATGCATTAATCGAAAGGTTCCCGGAGTTTGGACGGTCCGATCGAGCTGAAATTTTGGGAGGTGGTTGATACAGAAATTCCGCAGCCGATCAACGGTTGGATCTTACAAAGGACGTCTGAGCTAGAAGCTGGACACCACGCCCTAAACTCGTCCAGATTCTCATCCAGATTTGACAGGGCTCCGGTATATATCGTAGATTGTCAGAGATTCCTCCATCGGAACTCAATGAAATTTAGTGTGGCTGTTGTAGACGTAATTCTGCACTATCCCACCGAAGCAATTGTCAAACCAATGCTCGAGGAGGCGGTGACGGCGGATACAAGTTCGCTGTCCAGAAAAACAGCACGGTCGCCCGAGGGCAATGTTTACGTTGAGCCCCCGGGCTCCCTGGATGATTCCTCCGTGATCTTGATAGAGATCGGATCTGATGTTGATGAAGGCCCTCATCCGAACATGACGATCGAAGGTAGGGCGCAGTCCTTGGTCGAACCAAGGTGACCAGTCGAGCTGGTGATGAAGATGCAGAGGTCACAGTTGATCTGCAGGCGAGCCATCAACCTTTTGCCGAACACACAGCGGAACTCTCAATGCACTACACCACGGTCAAGTTTCGGCGACACAACAATCTGTTGGCATAGGGTACCTTTGCCGACACATAGCTTGTCGCTAACACGTATGCTGACAAAAGAGAAAACAGTCGGAGGACTTGCTGTGCGGAAAGGCATTGCCGACAGAAGTCCACTTGCCGACACTTTTTCAGACAGTATACACCCTACCTACGCCGACAGTATGCTTGTGGACATACACCCTACATACCCCGACAGATGGTTTGTGGGCATACATCCTAGGTACACCGACAGTTCAGGTGTGCACTTACACCCTACTTTTGTCGACACATATGCTGTTCTTCTAGGTATATAACTATCCCGACACATATTCTGTTTGGATATATTTGCACCTTTGCCGACACATATGATGTCTATATAGGTATATATCTTGGCCAACACATAGTCTGTTCGTCTAGTTATGTATGTTTGGTGACACTTTTCATGCCTAGCTAGCTAGTAGCCATGGCCGACAGTTGCTCTGCAAGAATTTGTTTACCAACAGAAAACTTGTTGGTAAGTAGTGCAAAGCCAAACCAATAATTTCATATATATACTGAGATGCAATTGATAAACAACATCGACATGGACACATTGGACAACAATGATTATAGGTTCACAAACATACATATACTGACATAGGTTCACGAACAGACATATACTGACATAGGTTCACAAATAGACATATATATCGACATAGGTTCACAAGCACAACCAGAAGTATAGTTTAACCATCCACAACACACAAGTCACACAAACACTAATCCAGAGCACACAAGTCACATCCATGAGCACAAAGTTTCTACTCCAAAACACTTGAAGCACCAAATGGTTCGAAACACACATCAGATTCGTGACATGATTGAAGTTGGCTTCCAAAATACTGTGCACACCCATGTATGTTTCAAGATACTCCAAGTCCTCCTCACATCCAATGCTAGGTGCCTAAGTACCTGAAAATATTGCATACGAATTTGTCAAGAATTGTCAAGAAAGTGTAATCAACCAAAAAGTTGTTCAAAACTCCTGAATAGTGATATGGCATTACTGTACTATTATTACTATCATTACTAGTACACTGGCACTATGAACGTCCAGTCTATAGTTCCATTTTATTAACCACATATCATGAATAATTTTTATGTGACCCTTGAAAAAGCTCAAAAGGGGAAGACAAGGAGAAACTTGCAATTGTCAATCAAGGTACCAAACTGTACTTGAACATTCAGCCATCTTCTAGTATTCACACTTGTCGTTGGATTTATCAATCCTATGGCCAAAATTTCAGGGATTCGCGGGTGAGCCAACAATCTGACCAAAGCTACAGAGCATTCGTACAACTGAAGCTAGGCAGACTACTATACGAGCATGGGACTATGGTACAACAACACACTAGCAGGGAGAGAGAGTTTTAAATTGGTAGAAATGTCGGCATCTATCTAGAATGATGTAGGAGCAGCATCGTCAACTGTTGAATGCATGTATCATTCATGTCTTTCCTCTTCTTAAAAAAATGCAAAAAGAGCATGACAGTGGGGAGACCAATTAGAATGGACACATATTAAATATGCTTAGTTTCTAGATTACTAAATACTTATTTGCCCAAGAGTTTAAACAAGCTTTTAGGTGTCAATCAGTTGCCCAAGAGTTTAAACAAGCTTTTAGGTGTCAAGCTATTTGTATCTACTTTTTTGTATGGATAAATATGGAGATATAAACAGAAATAGGTGCACATAAATATGGAGATTGACAAACAGCTGCAGATTTTTACTTGTTAAATTTCTCCAAGGTAGGAGAAGTGCCAAGGGCTGGAGATAACAAGGTGCACACAAATATGGAGATTGACAGCTATTCAATACATCAATGGTCTTATAGGACAGATAAGTGGGCAGAAACAGACTAAGGCACATTAATTTTATTTGGCATGTAAATTTGATGTATATCATAGTACCTGCACCTCCTGGCACATTAAATGTCTTCTTGGGTCTTTGATCTGCAACAACAATCACTACTTAATAGGTGATCGATTAGCACAAAAGAAAAGAAACCAAGTGCTCTAGATTATTACCATAGCAGCTGGCCATGCAATCGATTTCCCCTTAGCATCTCCCATAGTCAACACATTCCCATACGGATGAGGCAACTGAGTATCCTTTTTGAACACCGAATAGATGAAAATTTCGACAAATTGAGAACCTAGGGGCTCACCCCCCACCACAGCCTTTGGATTAGTTGTTTGAATTGTTCCTTTGGCAATAGCAACATTTAAAGGTCTAGTCATGCTATATAGTATCACATCTCTTCCACCCTATGGGAAAAATTTGCAATTCGAAATATAATCATGGTAAAGAAACAAGTTCATATAGCATCATATTGGCAATTAAAGGCCAAAAGGAAAGGAAAGACTTACCCCTTGTTGTCTGTTATGTTTCTCAACATTAACAATTCTTCTTCCAGTAAGAGTGTCATCATTCTGCATAGAAGCATTTGACTCAGCCACCTCCTCTAGATGAGCATTGCCTTTTTCAATATTATTGGCTTCTTTTGTCCTTATGTTCTACATCAAAATCAAGCATTGTAGATGTTAAATATAATAAACTACAACGAGATCACAACATTACATGTTCCGGTATGGCAGAGGTACAATATACTATGGCAGAGGTACAATATAATAGAACTAGTGCTACCTGGTGTGGAGTATTTGGTTCATGTCCAGGTGTGGTATTGGTTTCATCTTGTTGCCCCTGTGAAGATAGAAAAAGTTGCCTCATCTCAGCCATTTGCTTCTTCATGTCATCCATTTGGTCTTGCAGATGTTCCACTTTTTGGTTAGATACATGACACTTTTCCATTGCTATTTGAAGCTTTGTAGATTTATACTGCTGGGTTCCTGGCAACTCTAGGTCAGATGGAGTTGGCCCCAAACCAACAGCACGAACATATCCATTTTTTTCTTTTCCACAAACAAACGCGAACAAATCACCATCCTTAATACCATTCTCCAACAATTTTGGGTGCTTTAATGCTTCATCTTGAAGTTCTTTCTGTAGATTTCAGGAATTGTTATGAGTTCCTAGTACTTACTACATAAACAACAATATGAAAGGAATCGAGAAATTAGAGTGCATCTGAACTTACAGTTCTTACTGCAGACCCTTTTTGAGGAAGTCCACTAATTCGATGTGTATGTGTTTCAATAAACAATTCATGTCTATGTGGGCGGCGGTTGAGCTCCTCGGTCTATGTCAAGTGATAAGAAAGATTAAAACAATGAGCAAAATGTACAAACATCAAAGTTTAGAACAGGAATAGCATGGTTGCATACCATTTCAGTGTCAACCCGAGCAAAACTCTTACTTCCAGATGTGTGATTTTGCGTGTGATGTGCTCGATTATTTTTACCTCTTATTGAGCGAGCCTACCAAATGGTTTGATAAAGATCATGTCACACAAGCAATCATGTCACACAAGTATAATCAAAGGTCAATACTAACCTAACAAAGAGCATACCTTAGCTTTTGGAGTCAACCAAAATGCAACAAGCAACTTCCATTGGTCAGGATGAACTCTAGCATCACATGATGCTATAAGTTCATCATATTCATATGATTCATCATAATAATCCCTCTTTAGGTCTGATTTGAAGTCTTTCCATTTAATTTGTGATGTTTTCATATACCAACGGAAAACTCGATCGTCTAATTCCCAAAACAACTGAAAATTTGGCATTTAGAAATAAGCATTAGAGAACAATACAACATAAACTAACTCATTAGTCACTCCTAAACAATATAGCAGCATAGCAGCAACCAATAACAATATAGCAGCATAGCAGCAACTCCTAAACAATATAGCAGCATAGCAGCAACCAATAACAATATAGTAACATAGCAGCAACCAATAACAATATAGCAGCACCAACCAAGTATTACCTTTGCCTCGGTCCATAAAGCAAGTTTTTTAGACAGATCAACCTTCCTCCAATCATCAAATTCAACCGGAAAACCCTTGGTTCTTGCTTGTATTCCAACAAAGTTGGCGAACCGTGTAGCAGATTTACCACAAGGCTGGCCATACTCATTGATTTCCAACTTGAGTTTAGGCTTGTTTTGCCTTCCCCATATGCTTTTCATAGCAGTAACTTTCCTAACCTCCCTTTCCTGGACTGATATCCTATAAATGCAGAAAATAGGTTTAGTACTATGAATGCATTATCATTCAATTGCTAATCTTGAAGGTACACACATCAAAGTAAAGAAGCTTACCTTCAGGTTCATTCAATACAACCTCAGGTTCAGTTGAAATTTCAGTATTTAATCTTGAAGAAGACCGCAATTGCCGGTCTGGAGCTTGAGTTTGTGAAACAGGAGTTCGCTTGTGTCTCTACAATTAACCACATAAACCAGTGTTAACTATGCAAAAAGGGATAGAAAATAGTGTGTTGGAAATAGCGCATATGTATGTGTGGATGATGTAATAGTTTTAGTAGTATATGATGCAAAGCTATAATCCAACACAAAGAAATGGAAGACATGTGTTTTCTTTTAGTTATATCATATCTAGCAACAATACCTTTTTCTTCTTTTGGGGAGCAGGTTGGCCTTCCGCCTCAAATGCATCTGCTAGACCTTTAAGATTCAAAGTTCTCTTCATGTTCTCATTTTGTCTTCTACGTACATCAAGTACAGTTCTGTTCCTTTCGAGTTCATATTCAGGAGTTCTTTCTTCGCTTCTTGCTGCAGCTGCCATTTTTGCTCCTGCTCCTGTAAATGCTTACAGATGAGTTAGCAGTCCATACAACATGCAAGTATTTCAACTGAAGTAACAACCAAATTTTACACAGCTACCAAATAAAATGCAGAAAATCATTATCACACTTACTTCCTCTTTGGTGCAGCAACAATTATTCCATCTTTTTCAGTCCTTACATGAGAAAATTTGGTATAATCAATGTCGGGATCAACATCTGTGTGTAGATCAATTAACAACCCATTATTAGCATTCTCAATATCTACATTTTCATCATCCAAATTTTCATCATCCACAGCGGCCATAGAGTAGGTGCCATGTGGTTTTGTGTTCTGGACAACTGCACACCAGCCTTTATCATCAACCTCAGGAACGTAGAAAATTTGTGCAGCTTGTGATGCTAAGATGAAAGGTTCATCTGATAACTTATCACCACTACTGAATAAATGGTTGAAGTTAACAGTAGTAACCCCAAACTGATCGGTTTTTACCCATTTGTCTTGTTCACGATTGTCAACCCAATCACATCGAAATAACACCATATATCCTTTTTGGCGGTAGTTTAGCTCAACTATGTCCCTAATAATGCCATAATATATCTCTACTCCTCTTGAATTTTGTGCAGCTATAGCTACTCCACTGTTTTGAATAGGTCTACCATCATCACTTGAATGTGTATGGAAATTGAACCCATTAGTAGTATAGTTGTTAAGTTTTCTAGCAATCATGAAAGGCTCTTGGGCTAAAATTTGCATTTCTTCTAATACTTCTATACCTCTTTCAACTAATGACAACACCTGAGTATAGAATTGTTGTTAGTTACAACAGGTTAACATGATTAATGTTGAGCACAATAGGTCAAGTGATATCCTACTTACATGCTCTCGAAACCACTCATGAAACTTCTCATGTTGCATAGTGTTGATTGCTTTTTCATTGGGAAGACCAATTGAGGATAGGTGCTCGCGGTACTTCCTATAATTGCGTATCAAACTAAATATTATAAGAAAGATAAGAAAGAGATAATATTACTATAGTGTGGGCAGCTTACTTCACATAAGGTTCTATTTCATTGTGGTTGAACAAGACATATCAATGTGCTTGGATCCAAGAATTATTTGATAATGATACAATTCTACCCAAGCCTTGCCCCTTGTGGCACAAGTATGGACTGGTGTTGGACGTTTCATTATTCAGCACCTCAACATTATTATCTTGTCGAGTGAACCTAGTCTCACACCCTTTAAGATAGCGAGAACATAATGTAAGGCCCTCATCAAACAAATAACCCTCAGCGATTGATCCTCCCGGATGGCTTCTAGTGCGAACATGTCCTTTGCAGTGCCCCAAATACCTACATACTACAGATTGTAAGCCTATTTGCAAAATTCATTTGCAAAAAAATAGGTTGCTATAAGACTTTGTTTAGAAGATCACCTTTCTACTGACCACATGCTCCGGAAGTGTAATAGACCACCAATTCTAACTTGGGCAAGCAAATGAACCATCAAGCGGACCATGACATCAAAAAAACTTGGCAG
This sequence comes from Triticum aestivum, assembly GCF_018294505.1. Taxonomy (NCBI): domain Eukaryota; kingdom Viridiplantae; phylum Streptophyta; class Magnoliopsida; order Poales; family Poaceae; genus Triticum; species Triticum aestivum. The sequence continues at coordinate 758,060,668 of NC_057801.1, forward strand.
GAATATAGTTTCAAGTATGCTTAAGGTCTCAGCTATTTCAGCCTCTAGAATTTGCATAGCACTGACGCGGATAACAGGTGAGCAAATCTTCTTGAAGAAGTTACTAACACGAGTCAATGCAGCACATACTCTTGTTGGCAATATCTTTCGAATTGCAAGCGGAAGAAGGTGCTGTAGCAGAATGTGATTATCATGGCTCTTCAGTCCATAAATCTTCTTCTCACCAACATGGATATAACGTCGTATATCAGCTGCAAAGCCTTGTGGAAACTTGACTCCCATCAAGACTTGGAGAAAATGTTTCATCTGATCGGGTGTCAAAGTATATTGTGCTGGAGGTATATACAATTGACCCTCTTCTACTTCAACAGGCTGCAGGTCCCCCATAATACCCAAAGCTTGGATATCTAAGAGAGAATTGGCGTTATCCTTTGATTTTCCCTCAAGCCCCAGAAGTGTGTTAACTATGTTATCACATACATTTTTTTCTATATGCATAACATCAAAATTATGACGCAACATCAGATCTTTCCAATAGGGCAACTTAAACCACACAGATCTTCTTTTATACAAGGGATGGGATTCACCTTCTTTGCGTTTTCTCTTTGTTGTCTTCTTGGCAGCTGGATCTTTTCCAAAGGATGTTTCGAGATTTGCTGTCAAATCATTGATTTCCTCACCCGTAAGAGGTATAGGTGATGTCCTATGCTCTGACTTGCCATCAAATAACTTTTCATCTGACCTAAACTTATGATTGGATGATAAGAACCTACAATGTCCCATATAGCAATATTTACTGCCCTTTTTTAATTGTAGAGAACAAGTAAATGAATGGCACTCAGGACAAGCTACCTCACCCTGGGTAGCACACCCATGAGTGTAGCCTAAACCTGGAAAGTCATGTATGGTGCAAACGATGGTAGCACGAAGATCAAATATTTTAGACTTAGAAGCATCAAATGTCTTTACACCATGATAGTACATATCTATTAGATCATCTACCAAAGGTTCAAGATAGACATCCATATCACCACCAGGTGCCTTAGGGCCAGGAATGAGCAAAGAAAGGATAAAATTAGTCCGCTTCATACACATCCAAGGAGGAAGATTGTATGGAATCAAAAAGACTAGCCAAATACTGTAGGTACTCCTTGTTGACCTAAATGGATTAAAGCCATCAGTTGTTGCAGCCAATCTAAAATTCCGACTATCATCACCAATTAGTGGATGTTTGGAATCAAAATCCTTCCAGAAAATAGCATCCGTTGGGCACCTAATCAAACCATTTTTGGTCCGTTGTTCGTCATGCCACCTCATGTCAGTTGCAGTTTTAGAGGACATAAAGTACCTTTGAAGCCTTCTTTTAATAGGAAAACAGAGAAGAACCTTTGTAGGAACTCTATGTACCCTTTTCCCGTCAGGACTCTTCTTTTCTGATTTCCACCTTGAAGTTTTACACTGAGGACATTGATTCTCCTTATCAAATTCATTTCTGAACAATACACAATCATTTTCACAGGCATGAATACTAACATACCCAAGCCCAATAGATTTAACTATTTTCTTAACTTCATTGAAATTTTTGGGAAGTACTGAACCTTTGGGGAATGCATCACTAAGTAACTCAAGCACCATGTCAAAACTTTTGTCACTCCATCGCCCAAGAAGTTTGATGTGGAGCAATTTGACAATAAAACGCAATTTTGAGAAGTTTTTAAACCCGGGGTATAGTTCTTTGTTGTCATCATCAACCATCTTCAAATGAGCCTTGGTATCATCATCACCATCCTTCCTAGGGTTGTTATCGTCCTCATTGTTCTCTTCCAACACCCCCCCCCCATCATGTAATCCACAAGCTATGTCTCGCAAGAAATTAGCTAATTCATTTTCTGCCGGTGAACTCTCTACTTCTACCTCCTCAATATTAGGGCTAGCGTGGCTAGATTCTCCATGAAACAACCATGTATGATACCCCTCCATGAAACCATCACATATCAAATGGTCACGTGCTTCTGTTGTTGTTCTCCATTTAGAGTTCAAACATATCTTGCAAGGACATAAGATTTTGTTTCCATTTGTTGAATTAATAAAAGCAAACTCTATAAACTTGTCTAACCCCTGCAGATACTCATTTGTGTGCCTACATGTAATTGTTATTTTTAGATATCAGAACAGTTCATGACAAAATTATACCGTTTATGAGTTTGCAAAAAGGAATCTTGATGTAGCTAGGCTTAGACAACCAGGTTTTTGTCCATGATGCAACCTTAATATCAAAGTTGCCAAGTATCTGAATATGGCCAGTGCTGTAGTGTTAGTTTTGCATTGGGGAAGCGACAGTCATTATTCAAGCAATAGAAGTAGAAAACAATAACCATTCAAGCAACAAATGCACATTCTTGTCTAGTTGTCTACTGTCACAAACAACTGCATATGATTCAGATACAGAGAACGTAATCTAGGGAGGAGTTGATGCTTACTCGGGGCACAGAGACGGAGTTGCGGGAGTGGAGCAGAGATGGAGCTTGGCCGGGGATGGAGCCTGACAGCAGCAGAGCAGAGATCCGGCAGCAGCACTGTACAGGTCCGGCAGCAGCAGGCCCAGAGATGGAGCTCCGGCAGCAGCAGAGCACACGTCCGGCAGCAACAGGCCCAGAGATGGAGCTCCGGCAGCAGCACAGCAGAGGTTCGGCGGCAGCAGGAGCCCGGAGATGGAGCTCCGGCGACGACAGGAGCCCGGTAATGGAACCCCGACGGCAGTAGGGAGACGGATCCCCGGCGGCAGCAGGGACGGGGATGGGGATTGGCAAGGACGGCGGCTACATGTTAGGGGGGAGGGGGGAGGGGGGCGGCGGCGATTGGATGTGAAGCGCGACGACGGCGAGTCAATCTAGGGCTGGAGCTCGGGGGGAGGGGGGTGCGAGGACGGCGATGGAGCTAGGGAGGAGGGGGCACGAGGACGGGGTGGAGCGCGAGGGCGGCGGCGATGGCGGCAGGACCGGATGTGCGCGACGGCGGCAGCCGATGGAGTGGATCGAACGCGAGGGCGGCAACGGAAGGCACGAGTTACGGTTGGGGTCGATTTGGGGTATTTTGTGGGGGGAGGGGGAGTATTTTGCGGGGATACTTTGCACGAACAGGAAAAAAATTCACTCGCGCGCCGAAATTGCGCGCCAAGGCAGTCAATTGACACATGTCCCTCTACGCCTACACTTAATCTGAGTCTATACACCCTATATACGCTGACACATTTTATATCGCTAAATATGTACCTACACCGACTAATGAACTGTCAAAGCCCTTACATATGCCGACACATACCACGTTATTAAGCGATTACTGACAAATACATAGTTATTTAGTGGTTGCCGACACATAATATGACTACAATGGTGTACCTTTGCCTACACATGTTCCGAAGACAAAACTTAAAACCTACGGTGACAGTTATTTTGTGAAGATTAGTAGACCTTTGCCCACATAAGTGTGTCACGTAAGCTCTACCGTGGTGTAGTGATGAAAGCACCAATGTCGGTGTCAAAACCGGCAGATCTCGGGTAGGGGGTCCCAAGCAGTGCGTCTTAGGATCAATGGTAACAGGAGGCAAGGGGCACAATGTTTACCCAGGTCCGGGCCCTCTCGATGGAGGTAAAACCCTACTCCTGCTTGATTAATATTGATGATATGGGTAGTATAAGAGTTGATCTACCACGAGATCAGAGAGGCTAAACCCTAGAAGCTAGCCTATGGTATGATTGTTGTATATATATATCGACTAGCCTGGCCCCGGTTTATATAATGCACCAGAGGCCTAGGATAACAAGAGTCCTAGCCGAATACGCCGGTGGGAGAGGAGTCCTTGTCTTGATCGCCAAGTCTTGTGGATTCTTCCTGGTATGCGGCAGCTGTCCGGACTGGCCCATGAGTATACGGCCATTGGGGTCCTCGGCCCAATCCAACTGATCAGGAGACGACGCGTTGAGTACCCCCTAGTCCAGGACACCGTCAAATGGAGATATCATGGTAAGATTTTCTACTATTATGACATCTGTGCATCTTTGAACATTGCTAACTACATTGCTAACTACAAAGTTATTACTATGTTTTTGAACCGAAAATTCTGATGGATTGTGTGCCTCATCTGATGTTGCCAAGAGGTCGCGTTGAAGTTATGAGCTTACGGCCACCACGGCCAGGTCAGCCACAGTATCCACATCACTCCTGTCCATACCGGATTTCTAAAAGCAAGGAAGCCATGATAATAAATGATTGGAAAAAATGTTTCAACCATCGTAGAGAGCTCCTTGGAAGCAACATTGTGCATAGGCCAAGACTTGGAGACATGATGATCTCCGTTCTTCATATGGAGAGTTCAGTTTCCTTAATGAAGATTCAATGCCTATCTTGTTTTATGATATTTTACCTAAGAGAGGGTAGAGTAGGTCCTATGAGAGGAGCAGGTCCTAGGTAGAATGTGTTATTATGAGCTATAATGTGTTAGAGTTGATGAGGAGGATCAGGAGTTGTCATTATGACTAGTGACCAACTTATTATAAATATGATGTCTCATTGACGAACATTGTTTGGTGGTGATGACTATTGGTAATGAATATGCTATTTAAACAGACTAGTTCATGATGAGTTGTTATTGTATAAAAGATATATCTATTTAAACATGTACAACGCCAAAATATTAAAAAGAAAACATAAATGTTAGCAGTAGAGCTGGCCTAAAAACGTGCTACTAGTAGTTGAACTTACCAGTAGCATAGGTCTAGAAACGCGCTACTGCTACAAAATAGCTGTAGCACCGTAGCAGTAGCGCTGGTACCCGCGCTACTGGTACCACAAAAACAAGCGCTACTGGTAAGCTTTCCTCTAGTAGTGATATGACTAAGAACCCAAGCTGACATGGCTAGTCGTGAAACCAAAGTGGCGCTAACTTATAGGGACAGGCATACATGACCCAGCAATGAATGTGTCGATCAACAACGAATGAACCCAAGTCGTAGTAAGCTAGAAGGACTTAAAGGAACACCGTGTGCCATTTCCCCGAAGGGACAGACACAAGTACGAAGAAGGACACATGCCGGCCAGCCTAAGTGTTCCGGAGCAGTAGCAAGCTACCATGGCTCAGTGGAAGCACTAGGCGAAATTTCCCGTAAGAGAGGCTACCAAGGATAAACAACTCGGTAGTCAGATCCACACATACCAATCATTTCAAATCATACACACAATATGTTCGATATGTGCAAATACAACATGGCCTCACAACAAAACTCTACAACTCAAGTACTTTATTTAAAAGGCTCCAGAGAGCCATACATATCATTCATACAGATAGGGGTCACACGACCCGACATTCAAGTCATACAAGCATACAAGCACAAGCAGAAGCAACTTGTCCGAGTACAGACAACTAGAAATCAAAAGGCTTGAGGAAGCCTAACTATCTACAAGGGTCCTTCACATGCTCAGTATCACCACCTGGGCATCAAGCTACTCATCAACGTCGAGGTATACGTAAAATCCATCAAAAGGGGCGGCATTCTCTTCTGCAACAGTAATTAAGCAAACATGTGTATGAAGGTACTCAACAAGACTTACACTAGTTCCTACATACATGCACATTATCAACAAAGGGATAGTTGTGTTTATTGCAACAAGCCAGCTTTGACTCTTGGCAAAACTATCTTACGAGACACCAACTTGTAGGTGTTTTGCGCACACGAGTCCACTACTCACCACAACAATACACTACTGCAGATCCTCTTCCGTCATCCTACGGAAGGGCCATCCACGACACTCACACTTGTCTTGAGGCTTTTGGTAGTTTACATTTACTTGTCAATGAACTGTATAGGCAACCAAGTAGTCCTTTACCACGGACGCAGCTATTCAAATAGATGATGTTAACCCTGCAGGGGTGTACTTCTTCACACATGCTTCCACCACTTATCGTCGTTTACAATACATGTACTCGGCAACCTTCAAGTGGAAGCCTAATGAGGGTGTCGGCCACATCCTGACTAAACACTCAAGTCTCTAGTCCAGGTTTATCGCCTATTCAGGTTCCATCCGCAGGGAGTCTGGCCGAGGTTTCCACATACGGACCAAACGATGTGTGCAGGGTTCTCGAGACACCACACGGGCGCCCAGTACACCGTGCCACATACCTACCGCATCACAGCCCACACCGAGGGTCAGCGCTGTGCATGGCCTCTAGTATACTACAAACACTAGAAACTACTTGCAACTCATGGATAGAGGACAAGGGTGGTTAATAAGCCGAGATGGTCCATTGGTTTTGGGCCCAATGCATGGTAGTAGCTGAATCTTAAATCACACATACAGATCTTAGTTCTTAGGGACGGTTCCAATGAAACAACCCACCATGTACTCCTACATGGCCTCTCATCGATAACTTTACCAAATCGTGTTCAACACTTCACTCTCATAACCGACATGATCATTTCACTCTAGCCCATCACCCAGATGAACCAGACCTGACACGACTCTAAGCATAGCAAGGTAGGAACACAAACATGGCTCAATCAACTCCTACACATACTAGTGGGTTTCATCAAGTTACTGTGGCAATGACAGGTCATGCAGAGGAAATGGGTTCAACTACCGCAACACTCAACAGTTTGAAACGTTGTTGTCTTAAATGCAGTAAATGAGAGCAGGAGCAAGAACATGGGATTTTATCGATATGATCAAATGGTGGTTGCTTGCCTGGCAAATCGGTAGACTTGTACTGTCCTTCAGTTGGATAATCACGGTAATCCTCCAGAACAGAACCTACCGCAGAGAACACATCGGTAACCCAGTCAATACACGAAAATATGCAACAATATGATACATGCATATGACATAGAAAAATGAGTGTGTTGGGCTAATGCAACTACAACCAGATGGGTTTTGAGCCATTTTGAACCAAAGGTTCAACCCCAAACTCATTTTGTGATCTTAAATAGTGCTTTATCATGTTTTGCACTAAACAACAAAGTTAAGTTGCTCAAAACATGCATGAAACTAGTGCAGATGGATATATGTGATTTTTCTGATCATTTTTCATATATAACACTTTGCATTTGGAGTTATAGATTAATTTCTATGATTTTTAGAAGTTAGCACTATTTTCTGGGATTTCCTGAATAAGAATAAATCCAGAAAATACATTACTGCGTCAGCACTGCATCAGCAGGTCAACTTGGCGGTTCAGGTCAAACCTGGCCAGTGAGACCCACTGGTCAGTGTCATAGTTAGTTAACTAACTAATTAAAGTTAGATTAGTTGGCAATCTAGGTTGACCAAAGGGCAGGGCCCACATGTCAGTGACCCAGGGGGGTCAAATCGCTGGTCAAACTGGGTCAACTCGCTGGCTTTTAGCTGCCGGCAATGACCAAACGCGGCGGAGGGTGCGGGTTTCGCACTCCGGCGACCAAAAGGACGGCGGAGGGCATCTACGGGTAGCTGGGAGCAAGCCGCGTTGAGGGGTGGTGGTGGTTGAGCTCGGGGTCGTCGGAAACAACACCGACAACGAGCTTGGCGGCTGCCAGAGTTCGGGCGAGCTCGAACTCGTCGTTGCAGTGATCTTGGAGGCACGAGGCTAGCTCTTACGAGGCCTACGCGGTGCGGTGAGTGCAAATGACAGGGTGGTGAGGCTGTTGCATGGTCAGAGCCACGTCGGTGACGAGCTTAGGCGGCGGCCCATGCGGGTGTGCTTGTTGCGGTCGCTATGGCGTGCGGCAGCGAGAAAGGAGAGGAGGGGGAGAGGTAGGAGCTCACAGCTGTCACGGCAAGCTAGGCAGCGGGGGCGGGGACGAGCTGGAGTGAGCGGGACGGTGAAGTGGATCTCCGGCGACAGCGAGGAGAAGCGAGGTCGGTGCAGTGGCTCCAGGGTGAGCAAGCGCTCGGGCTCGGTCTGCTCGACGAAGCGGAGCATGGCGGAGCTCCTAGACACGGCGGGGCAACGAGGGGGCGACGGTGGCCGTGGCTACGACGACGGTGCGGTTGCGATGGCGTCGACCATGGTGGGCAGACAGCGAGAGAGATGCGCAGTAGGGAGAGTGAGGTGGCGGGGAGGTCGGGGCGACGAGGAGGAACACATCCACGCGTCCAGCAGCTCAGTGGCAAGCAGGCACTAGTAGAAAAGGGGGAAATGGTCCAGGCCGGGTCAGCCCATTAGTCCCGGTTCAATCCAGAACCGGGACCAATAGGCGCATTGGACCCGGTTCGTGAGCCCTGGGGGCCGGCCGGGCCACGTGAGCCATTGGTCCCGGTTCTTCTGGACCTTTTGGTCCCGGTTGGTGGGACGAACCGGGACCAATGGGCCTTGGTCCTGGCCCACCACCATTGGCCCCGGTTGGTGGGACGAACTGGGACCAAAGGCAGCCCATTAGTCCCGGTTGGTGGCACGAACCGGGACTAAAGGGGTGGTCCCCGTTACGGCCAGAGTTTAGTCCCATCTCGCCAACCGAAGGGGGCTCACACCGGTTTATAAGCCCCTCCCTCTCTGCCATGTTGAACTGCTCTCAAAGTGAAAATAGATGCCCTTATACAGGAAATTTGACCTAAATTCATATTGAATTTCTTTGAAGTTAGTAGAAATTTATTATGAATTTAGGTCTAATTTTCTCTATAAGCGCATCTATGCTCATTTCTGAGTAGTTTTTTATATAGTTTTATTTTCTTTTCTGCTATATTTTTTTTCTATTTATTTCTTAGTTGTAATAAGTTATTAAAAATAAAAAAGATTTTAGTAAAGTTAATCACAACTATTTTTTCTTCTAATTATTTCTGAGTAGTTTTTTATATAGTTTTTTTTCTTTTCTGCTATATTTATTTTTTTCTATTTTTTCTGTGTGGTAATAAGTCATTAAAAATAAAAAAGAGGCACAATGCTAGTTAATTCGCTTCAAGCGTTTCGGAATAGTGTAAACTGCACTGCACATAGCTCCGTGCACTCTACCCTATTCCTCAAGGCTTGAAGCGAACCAACGTGCAGGTGAGCATTGAGCCTCTTCTTCATCGTCTCTGCACTCAGGTCTTATAAACAGCTGCGAGTGCCTCTCGCTTGGCGAGGTGGGACTAAAAAGGGGGCAATGGTTCAGGCCGGCCGGGTCAGCCCATTAGTCCCGGTTCAATCCAGAACCGGGACCAATGGGGGCATTGGACCCGGTTCGTGAGCCCCGGGGGCTGGCCGGGCCACGTGGGCCATTGGTCCGGGTTCGTCTGGAACTTTTGGTCCCGGTTGGTGGGACGAACCGGGACCAATGGGCCTTGGACCTGGCCGACCACCATTGGCCCCGGTTGGTGGGACGAACCGGGACCAAAGGCATCCCATTATGCTTCGGCCCTCGTGGTACCATGCCAACTTTCAACTTTCAACTTTTTCAGAGTTCATTTGAAATGCTTTAATGCAGAAAACAAAAGAAAATAAATAATGCAGAAAACAAAAGAAAAAAACTGGAAAAAAATAAAATAAATAAAGCAAAAAGAAAACAAAAAAAGTGTATACAAATTTGAAAACTAATGGCACTAATAGAAAGTTTATATTTTTTCTAAAACTAAAAGCAAAAAGAATTAAAAAGTAAAGCAAAAAAACAAAAGAAAATAAATAATGTAGAAAACAAAACAAAAAATCTGGGGAAAAAATAGCAACAATAAGTATTTTGTTGTAAGTAGAAACAAAATAAAATAAATAAAGCATGAAACAAAACAAAAAAACAAAAAAAGTGTTTTCAAATTTGAGAACTAATGGCACTAACAGAAAGTTTAAAATTGTTCTAAAACTAAAAGCAAAAAGAATTAAAAAATAAAGCAAAAAAACAAAAGAAAATAAATAATGCAGAAAACAAAACAAAAAATCTGGGAAAAAATAAAAATAGCAACAATAAGTAAAGGGAAAAAAAGTGCCTCCTACTGGGGACCCACGGCCTGAATACGACTAGAAACCCACCATGGGCCAGGATTCAGGCCCGCAGGTGGCCCAGTAGGCCCATCAGGCAACGCGGTAGTAAGTAGGCCCGTAAGCCTGCAGTGGAGAGGAGCTCGAGAGGGGTGCTGCAGTGGGGCTTATAAACCACTGCGCGACCCTCTCAGCTAGCGAGGTGGGACTAAACTTTCGTGCCGCACAGTGCCAGCACACGATCATTGGTCTCGGTTCGTGGCTCCAACCGGGACCAATGCCCACCCTTTAGTCCCGGTTGGTGGCACCAACCGGGACCAAAGCTCTCTGCTTCCCGCCCTTTGGGCTGCTGAAAAGTGACCTTTGGTCCCGGTTGGTGGCACCAACCGGAACTAAAGGGGGTCTGAGGGAGTCCCGGACTAGGGGGTGTCCGGATAGCCGAACTATCATGGTCGGCCGGACTTCAAGACTATGAAGATACAAGATTGAAGACTTTGTCCCGTGTCCGGATGAGACTTTCCTTGGCGTGGAAGGCAAGCTTGGCGATACGGATATGTAGATCTCCTACCATTGTAACCGACTTTGTGTAACCCTAGCCCTCTCCGGTGTCTATATAAACCGGATGGCTTTAGTCCATAGGACGAACAACAATCATACCATAGGCTAGCTTCTAGGGTTTAGCCTCCTCGATCTCGAGGTAGATCCACTCTTGTAACACATATCATCTATACCTATACTAATTAGGCACTTCCAAGAAATTACCACGTTAATTAGAAAATAGGAGCCGTTTATCTGGTGGGACAGAATTATTACGGTGTAAATTAACACATGCAATTTTTTTCCCGAAGAAATCACATAAGTCTTTCACGACTGGACTCTATATGGGCTCCATGATTTCTTTTTTATTCCACGATTAAATCTAGGAAAACACAGCCTTCACGTTTGAACTCTTTATGGCCTCCACGCTTAAGCTTAGAAGTTATATACTGGACTCCCTTGAGGAAGACCTACAGCCTGGACTAGATGGCCTCCCATGCGGGACAGCATGCTGGATATCCTATCGTGAGCAAGGGCCGGTGGATGATGTTCACGTCTGATTTGAAGGCCTGTAATGGGGACTACCTGCACGCCTGCGATCAGGACTACTTGCATGGCTGCGATCGGGACTACATGCATGGCTGCACGTAGGCGCTGACGCGAGGGCGGATACATGCTTGACATGATTTTTTTGCACCGTCAAGAAACCCTAGCGTTCCTCTCAGCCATCATGAACTTCAGAGTTTCATACTGGACAGCCTTGATGAAAAACTGCAGGCCTCCCATGCATGACTGCATGCTGGCTCTCCCATCGTGAGTTAGGGCGGATTGATGTCTTATTTGAAGGCCTTTCATCGAGACTACATGAATGGCACTAATGCAATGCCAGGTCAGGTTCATCCTTGATTTGATTTGTTGTGACACAAAAGTATACAATATGGCTTTGAGGTAGGCCGTACTTGCTTGGCTTGATTTGTTGGGAACCACAAGTATACGTTTTGAGGCAGGCTGCTGGATCGATTCCATCTAAGACTAGCTACCTTTTGACCAGTTGCAAACACACAGACTTACTACAGCCTGGGCTAATTGATTGCGTTACATAGCTCAGCATATGCCTTTTTCGGCAGCAAAACAAACAAGTGCCAACACGCGGGACGACGTACGAGACATCGGGCTGTGCACCGGCGTTGGCCAGGACCCCAGTAGGGACGAGATACGACCTTGGCCTCGGACATGCTCGTGGTGCACTGCAAGTAGTGGAGCAAATACAAAGTATCATCTTTATTTTCCCATGTTCTATTCCTTTGTTTCGCTTGCATTGCCACGTATAATTGCTTACTCCATGTGTTGGGTAGATATCTACAATATGACGCAGAAGAATTAGAAATAGTGTTCCAAGTGGGTAAGAGGTGAATGATGTGGTTATGTTATCAGCTATTTGTTGTAGTTGGACATTTTTTCAGATGCATTCTAAGTAGAGTTTGTCATTTAAGATTAGAATTTTTTTTCCTGTCATGGCTGCTTGATATCTCCATCATAAAAAGATGAGGAAGCAAACGCATTTTTTAGATTCTAGATGGTACACGAATAAACTCGCACAATATAAATGTTATTACACAATAAAGTATTTCTTGACCGTGTAACTTATCAGCATTTTTTAAATATTAGTTATGTTGAAAATCTTTTGTTCAGATAGCAAAGGAAAAAAAGATAAGTAACTACAATATCAAATTGGGGGAACCATGTCACACATTCATGACTTTTGTTTCGGACACCTCAAGTTTGATCAGAAGCTACAACCATTAACCCTTGAGAACTTTGCTTTTTCTATATTTCTGGTCATCCTTATATCTTTAGACTACTATTTCATTTGATGCTTCATAGTTGTGTAGAGAACTTACAGTTGCAGGAAGAGATTACTAATAAGCTTATGATGTACTCCCTCCCTTCCAAAATAAGTGACTCAATTTTGTACTAACAACTATACAGACAAAATTTGAGATTGTTCTTCATATATTCTCCTATTCTGTAATTTCGCCAAAAATTGAATAGACACATAACATTGTCCGTCGCACATAAACTGCCTCTTCGCTTTTAAATATATTATCACATGTTTCCTTACATATCTGCAGGCCTGATAGGTAACAGGAGAAAGTAAGGACAGGGTACACATAATGGGTACTTTTAGATATTTTCGTATATGCACGCCGATCTTAGTGAAATGATGATGCTGATAAAGTTGCAGAAAACAATTGAACTAATCAAAAATAAATTTACCTTTTGGTCCTACTACTCATGCTACCAAAAAGTTACATGTTCTAAATAGTAATAGTTCTTATATGTATTCATAAAAATCTTATATTCGAATTAGTTAAGAGTTTTTACAAGTAATAAATGGCACTGAACGTGTAAATATGATTTATTTAGCTAGCCCGTACATAGTAATGTATTCAACGACTCCACATGTTCCACAAATGGTGGAAAAAATCTATGGTCACTGTGACTAGCCATACATTAAATGGTTTTTTGATTTCTAAGTCCTGTTGTTCATATAGTGGAAACAGAAACAATATAAATAATGTCAGCATGCTATTTAAGATATATAGCTTTTGTGCCAATTTATTTTATGGAAAGCCAGATGTATCCATGACTTATTCACAAAAATATATTCCCATATGAATTAGTCCTAATATCTCAAATCCTTTAGGTTCCAATGGTATGCCAGGTCAATGTGGTCGTACATAGCATTTTTCTATTTTCTATACTATTGGATTTTAAGTAAATATTTTGAGCTAGCCCGTGCGAACGCACGGGTTCACGACTAGTCAATATTAATCAAGCAGGAGGTCGGGTTTTACCTCCATCAAGAGGGCCCGAACCTGGGTAAAACATCGTGTCCCTTGTCTCCTGTTATCATCCGCCTAGACGCACAGTTCGGGACCCCCTACCCGAGATCCGCCGGTTTTGACACCGACATTGGTGCTTTCATTGAGAGTTCCTCTGTGCCGTCACCATCAGGAAGGATGCCTTTTCCCGTCTTCAAAGACGGCACCGTCGTCAAGGGAGCTTTGGCCGCCGGCCAAACTATCCGGCTAGGCGGTTTTCTTATGACCGCCTGTTCGGCCACCGCTCCGACAATGACCTCTCAGTTCATTAAAAGCAATCTTCACGTCAGCTTGGAATTCACCGAGCAGCTAGATCCGATTGAGCTCTCCTCCGTAAACGAGCTCTTGGATCGCATCGCTGCCCTGGGAGTCGCTACCGACTACGATCAGATTGGGCTTAAAACCGATCTGAGAGAAATTAACTCTCCCCAGGTTACCCACCATGTTGTCGTGGTAGAGGAACAATGCGACGACTCTTCTTCTATGTTAAAAACCAACTATGTCCGGATTCCCGATCCCTCCATGCCGAATTCCCGCAGAGGGACGGACGCTAATCAAATACTGAACCTAAAGTCAGGCATCGGACCAGATTTGTTGGAAAGCGTCAAGCAAACCAAGCTTCCGAATCCAGAAGCTTCTTGGCCTTTGAGCCTCTGATTGGCCGGGGTTCCGAACTTGATTCCACCCGCCCACCCAAACATAAGCGATCTATCTCAAATATGGCAAGAGCCCGATGAAACAGTACATCATTACTGGGCCAGATTCCTCCTGGTTATGGACAGGATAAAGGACTGTCGTGAAGAAAGCGCGATTTCAATCTTCTGCAACAATTGCACGGACAAGGGAATCATAAACGCCATCAGTCGTCGCGAAGTTATACGCTTCGCCGACCTAGCGACCATTGTACAAAAATACTGCGCGATGGAAAGTGCCTGGAAAACCGAAACTAGGTTTTGGGACAATCCGGCCTTGAATACAAGCCCAGTCCGAAATAAAAGGGTGTGTCGTACTCAAGCACCTGGGTTAAAAACCAAAAAGCAAAAACCCCCTAAAGGGTACGAAACCGTACTGGAGGGATGGCTCAACGGACCCTGCAAAATCCACAGTACGGAGGGCGCCACTCCAACACATAGCCTTCGAGCATGTTGGATATTACAGCAGGTGGCCAAAAGTGGCAAAGGCTTTTTAGCCCCGGGCAACCAGCCCAGCAGCACCAGTACGGTATTAACAGTCTTCGAGACTTTCGCATCAAATAACATGAGGAAACGAACAATCCGCAGCCTTGCCGAAGTCTACCAAGTAGCAACAACAAATCCATGTAGCGACACGACTATCACCTTCAATGCCAGCGACGAACCTAAATTCCGAACAGCTAGAGCACCAGCCGCATTGGTCCTCAGTCTGATAGTGGACGACTTTCGTCTTACCAAGGTACTCATGGATGGCGGCAGCGGATTAAACCTCATCTACGAGGAAACCCTTCAAAAAATGGAAATTGACTGGAGCCGCATTGAGCGAAGCAGCACAACCTTCAGGGGAATAATCCCTAGTCGAGAAGTATGCTGCATAGGAAAAATGACACTTGATGTAGTGTTCGGCTCGCCGGACAATTATAGGTCCGAAGAGGTCACGTTCCAAGTGGCCCCATTCGGCAGCGGATATCACGCTTTGTTAGGGCGAGAGGCATTCACAATCTTCCAAGCTATACCCCATTACGGATACATGAAGCTCAAAATGCCCGGACCCAATGGAATAATCACTCTCGCCAGTGATCCAGATACAGCACTCCGCGCTGAAAATAAGACAGTCGCACTAGCCCTAGAGGCCTTATCCGAAGCCCTAGCGGCAGAGGAATTAACTGCGCTGCGCTCCATGGTGGATAGGGACGATGTGATACTCGATAAGAGGTCCAAGTCCACCTCTTTTAAACCAGCAGACGAAATAGTCAAATTTCAGGTCCATCCAACGGACCCCACAAAGACGGCATCCATTGGGGCACAATTAAATCCTGATGTAGAAGCCGCACTACGAGAATTCCTTCGGGAAAATTGGGACATTTTTGCCAGGCACCCTTCAGACATGCCAGGAATCCCACGCAGGCTGGCAGAGCACAGCCTAAATATCCTAAAAGGATTCAAGCCAGTCAAACAAGCTCTTCGGCGATTTTCTGAACCCAAAAGACAGGCAATGGGAGAGGAGCTAGCCAAACTCATAGAGGCCGGATTCATCAGAGATATCAAACATCCGGACTGGCTAGCCAACCTGGTAATGGTACCAAAAAAGGACAAATCCTGACGCCTCTGCATCGATTTCAAAGACCTTAACAAGGCCTGTCCAAAGGACCCTTTCCCCCTCCCTCGCATCGACCAATCATCGATGCTACCGCAGGGCATGATTCATTGTGCTTCCTTGATGCATACTCCGGATACCATCAAATCAAGATGGCGGAAAAAGACCAGGCCGCAACGGCATTCATTACTCCATATAGGCCATTCTGCTTCAACACAATGCCCTTCAGACTCAAAAACGCCGGCGCAACATATCAGCGCATGATTCAGACATGTCTGGCTACCCAGATAGGCAAAACAGTAGAGGCATACGTAGACGATGTGGTCGTCAAGACCAAACACGTCGAAACTCTAGTAGACGACTTGAGGGTGACATTTGACAACATCCGAGCATATGACATTAAGCTCAACCCGGAAAAATGTGTCTACGGGGTACCAGCCGGAAAGCTTTTGGGCTTCATTGTATCCGGTAGAGGAATTGAAGCAAACCCAGCCAAGATCCGAGCTCTGTCACAATTGGATATCCCAAAAGACCTCAAGCAAATACAAAAACTAATTGGGTGCGTAGCGCCTCTAAGCCGCTTCATCTCCCGTTTGGCAGAAAAGGCTCTGCCCCTCTATCGCCTCCTCTGGCGCACCGAACACTTCGAATGGACGGATGCCGCCACGGCCGGACTCGAAGAAATCAAGGCCATACTGGCAACAAATCCGGTCCTGGCCACGCCCAACCTGGGCGAACCTATGTTATCATATATCGCAGCAACACATCAAGTTGTCAGCGCGGTACTCGTCGTCGAACGAGAAACAGAAGGGCACAGATTCCCTCTTCAAAAACCAGTGTACTACGTGTCCACTGTCTTCACTCCATGCAAGTCCCGGTACCCACATTATCAAAAGATAGCGTATGCGGTGTTCATGGCATCCCGGAAGCTGCGACACTACTTTCAAGAGTGTTCCATAACGGTGGCCTCCGAAGTACCTCTCAACGATATTATAAACAATCGCGACACAGTGGGTAGGATTGCAAAATGGGCCACTGAGCTCTTACCATTTGACATAACCTACAAACCACGGCGAGCTATAAAGTCACAAGTCCTGGCTGACTTCGTCGCCGAATGGAGCGAAGCCGAACTCCCTAAAGAGTATGGCACGTACTCCAATTTGACCATGCATTTCAACGGATCCAAAATGTTGGCTGGCTTGGGGGCTGGCGTCGTCTTGACGTCCCCAATTAGAGACACAGTCCAATACGTACTTCAAATAATGTACATGGACTCCAACAACGTAGCCGAATACAAGGCCCTTCTACACGGCCTCCGGATGGCAATCTCCATGGGCATTCAATGCCTTAAGGTGCGCGGGGATTCAAACCTTGCAATATCCCAAGTAAATGGATACTTTGACGCCAAAGATCCGAAAATGGCAGCTTACTGCAACGCCGTCCTAAAAATGTCAGCTCGGTTCGAAGGACTCGAATTCCATCATGTAGCCCGGGATAATAATCAGGCAGCAGACGTGTTAGCACGCATCGGCGCAAAACATGACGCCGTCCCTCCAAACATCTTCCTCGAACGGCTCTTTAAGCCATCCGTATTATGGGAAGAGGAGTCCGGAAATAACAATCCAGAGCCAGCTGCATCACCTAACTCAGACAATTCTGACACAATCGGCGGCTCAGCCAATGAAATAACACCTTCAGCCCACGAAATAATGGCAGTAATTGCCCCGTGGACAGAACCATTCCTAGCCTACTTAATTAGGCAGGAACTTCCCGAAGACCAAAACGAGGCCCGCTGCATAGTTCGGTGATCTAAAGCCTACAAGGTCCATGAAGGAGAACTTTATAAGAAAAGCACAACTGGAGTCCTTCAAAGATGTATCTCCGAAGAGGAGGGGCGAAATCTCCTGGCTGGAATTCATGCCGGACTCGGCGGGCACCAAGCTGCAGCCCGGGCCCTTGTAGGAAATGCCTTCCATACAGGATTTTATTGGCCAACAGCCCGGGCAGATGCTCAGGACTTAGTCCAACAATGCGTCGGTTGCCAGCTCTTTGCTAATCAGAGCCACATGCCACCCACCGCCCTCAAAACTATACCCATCACCTGGCTGTTTGCGGTCTGGGGGCTTGACATGGTTGGACCCCTTAAATGGGGAACCCACAAGCACAAATACTTATTGGTCATGGTGGACAAATTCACCAAATGGATTGAAGCCAAGCTGGTTAAAACGGCAGAATCCGGACCTATGATAGACTTCATATCCGGGGTAGTACACCGTTTTGGCATCCCCCACAGCATCATCACTGATAACGGCATGAATTTCACGGCCGGCGAGGTTAAAGTCTGGTGCAAAAACATGGGCATCAAGCTCGACTACGCTTCAGTGTATCACCCCCAAACTAACGGTCAAGTCGAGCGAGCAAACGGTCTAATCATGAGCGGCATCAAACCCAGACTAGTGCGGTCCCTCAAGGAATCTAACATGCACTAGGTAGAGGAGCTCGACTCCGTACTCTGGGGGCTGCGGACCACGCCAAACCGAACTACCGGATTCACACCATTTTTTATGGTGTACGGCGCAGAGGCAGTTCTGCCCTGCGATATAATTCATGACTCACCTCGCGTGCGCATGTACGAAGAAAGAGAAGCCGATCTGGATCGGCAGGACAGTTTGGACGCCTTAGAGGAGGAGCGGGACGTGGCAAAAGCTCGTTCCGCATTTTATCAACAGCAGGCTCGAAGATATCAAAGCAGAGAAGTATGGGCCAAAGCTTATAATGTTGGCGAACTTGTTCTACGCCTGCCAGACAAGAAAAAGGACAAAGTTAAGCCCAAGTGGGAAGGTCCCTTCATCATCGACCAAGTCCTGACCGGCGGAGCATACCGTCTACGTAACGCATCTGACAACCGACTCAAGCCGAACCCATGGAACGCAGCCCGTCTCCGAAGATTCTACGCCTAACGCCAGACTTAGAGTTCGTCTCACTCCTCCGTCCACCTTTTTACATTTTCATTGTCTCTTGTCCCCCTCCTTCTTCCCACTTTTTTTCTTTTCCATACCTTTGATAGGCTGATTTGCGCTTTGTTCGCACACACTTGATGTGCTCCTAGCACTCATTATACCTGGGGGCTTCTTTAACAGAAGCTTATTTATACGGGCTTCATGCCCAACACATGTGTCATACTTCCGCATGTACATTTTATTCACCATTATATGCATCGATATGACTTATGTTTTGGCCAAGCTGGGTTGCCTGGCTCCTGTGCTTACCCCTACGTTCCTGATTGTTCGGCTAGGAGGTAAAGGGAGCACCTCTGCGATTGTTACTGCCGGGTCAGCCGGATGTGTACCTCAGACTGGGTGAAGCCGAAAGCTAGCATTCTTAAGAGAATATTCGGTCAGTGACTTGAAAGATGATTTATTACTTACTTATTATTTGCCCCCAGATGCTTTTTCTGCTATTTTCGCAGTCCGGACATGCACTTTAGGGCATGCCTCCCAGGGAAAGGAACCCTTAACGGAACTATTCTCCCTGAAAGATGTTTCTTACTAACCATGTAATATAGCATAGCTAGTTGGGCACTTGTCTGATAAAGAAATTATGACCCAGACGCCTTGTCTCCACGCATGCCCCGATTCTTCTATAACCGTAAGGGTATTCGGACACACTCCGGACTGTTGGGTCCCGAGGTTGAAGCGAAGAGGTCCGCAAAGACAAACGGTCTACAATCCGGCTAGAAGGCATTTTACATGTCATTTCAAATTACATCGTCAAACTGACTGATTGTACTCCTCTTCAATCCCATCTAACAGGCTGTCTAATTTACAGTCCTGTTGGGAATATTTCGCGGCCACTTCTACTTGGCCGTACATCAAGCTCACAGGGATCTCCTTCCCTTCGGGCCCCGCAGGTCCGACCTCGGCCATGTGGTTTGGGTCAGCCTTTGGGTACCGCGTCTTCACCATGGCCCAGGCCTCCCTGGCGCCTTGACGGCAGGCCGATATTTTCCACAGACGGAGGCGTCGCCGTGCTCCCTGAAGCTTCTCAGCAAGCCCTCCAAGGCCCTCGGGTAGGGAGACGGAAGGCCATAAAGCCTGAACGACGCCACTCATCGCCTGCCGAACACGTTCGAGCAGTTGAACCAACTCGGGAAGTTGGTCACCCGTTGAACCAGGCATTTCCTCCGCAGGGCGACCTGTGAGCACACCTAAAGACACATTTCTGTCAATCGACTTCCTCGCCGAATTCTTCTTTTCAAAGGAATTTGCTCAAGCACTTACTATAAATGCCGCGACGAAGCCGCTGATTCTCCTTCACGGAGCCAGACAGCTGGGCCCGAACACCTTTCAGCTCTTCTCCTAGCTGGGTGTGGGCATCTTGGAGCTTGTTTCTCTCCTGTTGCACCTTCATAAGCACCCTCTCGCCGGCCTTTAGTTGACGCAGTAGTTGTTGCTTGTCCAGATCTAGTCCGGCGCCCTCTGCAATATTATTGTCAGATTTACGCACACGTCCCACTTTGTTAACTACTTATCTTTTCGAAGTACGTATTACCAGCGGGGGTCTCTGTGGCTCCCCCTGTGGTGGCTAGTGCAGCCTCAAGTTGGGCCTTGCACTCTTGGAGCTCCTGGGACAGGTGGGTATTCTTCTCCGTAAGATCCTACATAATAAATGATCCTTAAATCAGTTATTTTAACTATTTTAAGTCTCGGGGGCTACTAGCATATATAACTATTAAAATTACTTACCCGTATGTCCTTCACATACTACTCCGTGACTCTGGTTAAACCATCTTGAGCAGCACGGAGGTGCGCGTTTCCCGCATCAAAGGCATTCAACGCCTCCGGGGAGAAACACGCGTCACGAAGAACTGTCTGGCGACGCCTGTGATTCATGGCGCTCTCCACCTCAGACCGGGTGGCGGACAGCCTGTCGGCATCCTCCGTCGGAGGAGCATCCGGCTCTTGCCTTGTGTTCGCCTCCACTTCCGAACCACGTGGTGGAGCATGGCTGGCGGAGGCTTGATTGGCAACCTCTCCGGACACTGTCCGGCGAGCGCTCTTTCTCTTGGAAAAAGTTATGAGCGTTAATATACCTCATAGGGATCCTTCCCTTAAAAACAACGGTGCGCCGTACCGTTGCGGCGACGTTTCGATTTGCGTCGCAGTCCTCTTCCGCCTGCTGGGCCGAACTGACCCTTGCTGGTTAGCCGCCGCAGGTTCGGCTACCCGCCTTAAAGGCACCTCCTGTGATACACCATCAGTATAGGATGGTCAGAATTGAGCATGGATCAAATGATGGTGTCAAGACCTCGGTCGTAGTCACTTGGGAGGCCGGAATCAAACCGGGGTAGTAAGCAGTAATGGCGACTAGGGCATTGTCCATGCTAAGTTGGTGGAACTCCCCGTCAATCAGCTCCACCTTTATGTCCAGATCCTCCTCAGAGGTCGGATCAAGGGATCGTTCTGGATCCTCGGGCTGTGGAGTTAGGCTTCGTATGCCCTCCACGTCCCGGCGCAGCTCCTGCGTCGAAATCACAAAGTAAAATACTTGACTTTGGAAGTATGGATCGGGTAGATAAACGTCCGCTTACCCAGCTCCGAGGGTTATTCATGGAGAATCCGTTCAATGGATTCGTGCGGAGAAAGTCCTCCTCCTCCCCCTTGTACAAGCCGGACAGGATCTTTGCCAGATCGGCTGCCGAGCTCGGCCCTCTGCGGCCGTGACGGGAGGCATTGTCTTCCCCATTGAAATCCCACATAGGGTGGCCCCTATATTGGAGTGGCTGCACCCCTCGCATAATGCACGTGGCCATGATTCCAATCATGGTCAATCCGGAGTGGGCCAGTAACCTAATCCGGCCCATCAGATAATGGACGCTCCTATCATCCTCCCGTTGAGGGCTCCACGGGCGCCAACTCAGGCGTTTCTTCAAGGGAGCATTGTTGAGCTCCGGGAGGCCGATCCGAACTGGATCCGGCAGAGGGGCGTCCTCCATGTAGAACCATTCCGAAGGCCAGTCTTCGGACGCCTTCTTCGGGGTACTGGATAGATATCCGGTCCCGGCAATGCGCCATATTTCGGCTCCGCCCACTTGATATATTGACCCCTCATAAGAACGGGGTACAAGGCAAAACAATCTCTTCCACAGCGCAAAATGGGGCTCGATGCCCAGGAACAGCTCGCAAAGAGCTACAAAGCCCGCGATGTGCAAAATGGAGGCAGGTGTGAGGTGGTGAAGCTGGAGTCCGTAGAACTCCAGGAGCCCCCGGAGAAACGGATGTATGGGAAATCCGAGTCCCCTTATTAGGTAAGGGACGAAGCATACCCGCTCTCCTTTGGAAGGGTTGGGAACGCTCTCCGCCTGCTTTCCACCCTTGAAGGTGGCCAGTCCGGCTCGAACCGGAACCATGAAAGCTGGGGGAAGATATCCCTCGGTTTGTAGCGCCACTAGCTCGCTGTGTGGAACTGAGCATCTCCCCCAATCTCTTGGCTTAGGGCTGGGAGCGCGAGAGGAGGAGCCGCGTCGACTATCCATGATGGAATGGATTTTTGTCAGAAGCGCTTCGATGAGAACTTGCGAATGGAGGATGGTGTGAGCTGGATCTAGATCCTCGCCTCTCTTATAGGCGGCTCGTTCGCACGGCTAGGGGGTAAAATGTAAAAATACCCTAGCTTTTCGCATTCATACGACACGTGGAAGAAGGCCATTATTGGGCATAGAATCCAAGGAGCGCAACATTTATAAGGAAGCCGGACACTATTCGACAGGAACATGAAGTTTGAAGGAGAACCCTCCTTGCAACGTCGAAGACAATATACGCGCCGGACTCGTCGTCGCTGAAGCCCGGTTCGGGGGCTACTGAGGGAGTCCCGGACTAGGGGGTGTCCGGATAGCCGAACTATCATGGTCGGCCGGACTCCAAGACTATGAAGATACAAGATTGAAGACTTCATCCCTTGTCCGGATGGGACTTTCCTTGGCGTGGAAGGCAAGCTTGGCGATACGGATATGTAGATCTCCTACCATTGTAACCGACTTTGTGTAACCCTAGCCCTCTCCGGTGTCTATATAAACCGGATGACTTTAGTCCATAGGACGAACAACAATCATACCATAGGCTAGCTTCTAGGGTTTAGCCTCCTCGATATCGAGGTAGATCCACTCTTGTAACACATATCATCAATATTAATCAAGCAGGACGTAGCGTTTTACCTCCATCAAGAGGGCCCGAACCTGGGTAAAACATTGTGTCCCTTATCTCCTGTTACTACCCGCCTAGACGCACAGTTCGGGACACCCTACATGAGATCCACCGGTTTTGACAACGACAGGGTCATTGGTCCCAGTTGGTGCCACCAATCGGGACTAAAGGCTTTGCTATATAAGGAAAATTTCAGAACCGCATCCCCACTTCGATCTCTCCTCCTCTCGATCTCCCGACGCCGTCGCCTGCCGCCACCTTGCCGTCGCCGCCCCGTGCCGCCCCGCACCGACGCCGTCGCCGCCCCGCCCCGACGCCGTCGCCGCCCCGCCCCGCCCCGACCCGACGCCGTCGCCGCCCCGCCCCGCCCCGCTGCCGTCGCCGCCCCGCCTCGCCCTGCCACCCCGACGTCACCGACCCCGACACCGTCGCCGCCCCGCGCCGCACCTCGCCTTCGCCGTCGCCGTCGCCGTCGCCGTCGACCTCGCCGTG
This sequence comes from Triticum aestivum, assembly GCF_018294505.1. Classification (NCBI taxonomy): domain Eukaryota; kingdom Viridiplantae; phylum Streptophyta; class Magnoliopsida; order Poales; family Poaceae; genus Triticum; species Triticum aestivum. The sequence continues at coordinate 758,083,989 of NC_057801.1, forward strand.
AGCAATTTAGATTTTTGTTAGATTTTTGTGATTTTTGTTAGATTTTTTTGTAGTTTATAGATTTTTCTTGTTAGATTAGATGTGTAGTAATTTAGATATGTAGTTCATAGTATGTTAATTTAGATTGTGTAATTAATTTGTTCATATTATGTTAGATTTTTTTTTCTGTTAATAGTTTTTTGGGTGTAATTAATGTGTTCATATTGTGTTAGATTTTTTTTCTGTTAATAGATTTTTTTTGGTGTAATTAATGTGTTCATATTGTGTTAGATTTTTTTCTGTTAATAGATTTTTTTTGTTAATAGATTTTTTTCTGTTAATAGATTTTTTTGGTGTAATTAATTTGTTCATATTGTCTTAGATTTTTTTTGGTCTAATTAATGTGTTCATATTGTGTTAGATTTTTTCTCTTAATAGATTTTTTTGGTATTAATTTGTTCATAGTATGTTTGGTGATATTATTGTTAATAGATTTTTTTTGGTGATATTTAGATTGTGTTAGTAATTAAGTACTATAATTGAACTAGCTAGTTAGAAAAATATAATTACTAGTAAGTGCTTAGTAGTTGAACTAGATAGTTGATTTAATTAATAAAACTACTTTATTTAACTGTATATAGAAGTACGTAGTTCCCGCATCGACGTCGGCGATGCCTATCCCGCATCCTCGTCATCGTCGACTCGGCGGTCGAGGCCTACTTGATCAGGGCCATGTTCGGGACTGGGCTCCGCCGGGCTGGTATTGGAAGGTGCTACCTTCGGGGGGACGTAGGTTGGTGAGGAGGCACCCGTTGTTGACCCGATCCTTGTTTGGTGGTGGTCGCGTGGGCCAGAGACGGTGCCGAGGCTACCGGACACCGCGGAGGTGGTACGTCACCGTGTCAGCGAGGAGGACGAGCACGTCCGTCGCTACATGGTTGCGTTGGAGGGCAGGTTCGACAATACCTGGCAGGTTCTTCAGGGATCTCACTGGAGCTATGATCCTGTGATCGTTCCTTATCTTTGGGTGTCCACCGCCCGCGACGATACCCGTCGGGCGCTACGGTTCTAGCTGTATTAATTAGCGATGCTATATGTATGATAGTATTCGAGGAGTATTCGATGATGTACGGACACAAGAGATGATGTACTTTTGGTTACAATTGAATGCATGCTAATTTGAATACTACTTTATTTTACGATTTGGTTTTGCTTATTGAATGCTCATATTGGAAAAGTACTCCTACTTTGAATGCTCATATTTGGTTTACGCCGTCGTGGGGGTAGCTTCTCCTTCATTCCCGTGTGGTAGGTAATTTGTTGTAATAATGCACTCGGGAATGAAAGGAGGAGCTACATACCATCACCGATAGTCAACCCGTGATTAATAATAATGATCTAATTTATGTTTTTTAGTACATATATTTAATATTTGAATTATGAACTTATGCCGAAAATGTCGTACTCGGACGATGAAAACCGCCTGGGGGAGTGCGACTGGTGCCACGACGACCGAGGTATGTGCGACGGGTTCATTGAGCTGGACGAAGATCGGCGCTTCAACATTAAGCTCAAGGAGACCTTCAATGTTCATAGGTACGCAACGACGACAATAGTTTTTGTCGTAATTAAGCACGACTTCAACTATTTTAACGTGTATTTTTCATCTTTTCGAATTCGACTAGCTTATCCCATGCTTTGCAAGACTCTATGTCTTGGAGAGGATGGGTTTTGAAGACCATGAAAGTATGGAAACCAAAAAAATTATCCTAAGTACCCATCATGGTGTAGATTTTCAAGTAAAGCTGTACAATGCTCAGAGTGTAACCCATTTTGGTTGCAAAAACTGGAAAGCACTTTGCAAGATGTATGGTTTTGATGAGGGTATGCTTGTCACCATGGATCTTGGTGATCGTACAATCACGCAAGAGAGACCTATGATTTTCGTCCTTGTGGATACACCTCCAATTCTTCCCCCATGTGAGCTTAACATAGTTATTAAGTAATTTATATTGTTTATTTCAAAATAGTTGACAACTTATTCTCCATTGGCAGCTTATTTTCATTCTTCAAAGAATGTGCGGAAGATGGTAGACAGAACCTACTACACCGAAGGCTCCGAACTAACTTATCGGGAGAAAAATCATCTGGTCGCATTTTGTACTGATCTTGAGAATTACAATGTCTACAATAGAACTCCTCAACATTATGGTCAATACGTGCCACTAGTGCACATGTTGAACTACGGTAACTACCATGTAGATACCCTGGTAAGATTTTTTACTATTACGATATCCCTGCATCTTTTTGCACACTTCTAAAACTAGTACATCATATCATTGCTAACTACGAAGTTATTACTATATTTTTCAACAGATAATCCCGAATGATTGTGTGCCTCATCTGATGTATACACACGGTAGCCTTCATGTTTTGAACATACAACCAGGTCTTCCTATGAATCTGAATTGTCCATACCGGGTTTCTAAAAGAAGTGGAGACATGACAATCAAAGAATGGAAAAAATGTATGGACAGTCGTAAGGAGCCTCTAGGAAGCAACATTCAGCGAAGGGCAGAAATTGGAGACAGGATGATCGCCATTCTTCATAATGGAGAGTCAGGGTTTATATTGTTTTATGCTATTTTACCTTAAGGGTGTTTTGGTCCTACCTGATACTGATGATCATGTGCTAAGAACAATTATGTAGGGTTGGGTTCGATGACTATGAGGATGATGATCGTATGACTTATTATTAATAACGAGTAGAAGTTGTATGATGATGCATGATTAGTAGGACGAGTACTTGTTATTATATATGCTGATGTATGCGAGCATGCATGAGTTATTATATCAGCGGGTAAAATGAACATATATAGCAGCAGCATTGGTAAACCAAGGACGAAGATATAAGAGAGGACACTTCTCTCTATTAGCTAGCTAATATAACAACCTAAAAATAACCCCCAAAACCCCTAAAGCAGCCACTTTCCAAAAAAACATGGACTTTTGGTCCCGGTTGGTGCCACCAACCGGGACCAAAGGCCCCCTGACCGGGCTCGACGCATAGGGCCACGTGGAGGCACATTGGTCCCGGTTCGTATTTGAACGGGGACTAATGGATGGAGGTGTTAGTAACGACCCATTAGTCCCGGTTCATGAACCGGGACTAAAGGCCCTTACGAACCGGGACTCTTAGGTGTTTTTCTACTAGTGAGGTGACGGCGTGGCGAGCTCGGGCGCGCCGACGCTCTCCTCACTGCCTCCCTGGCGAGAGGAAACAGCTAACTGGCCATGGACCAGTACAGTGTTGGGCCGCCAGGTAAGTTAGGCCAAGTGAGTTTCTTTCCTTTCTATTTCTGTTTTCTTTTTCTTCTGTAATTTTGTGGCTTTAATTAAAATACTAAAACAAACACAAAAATCATGAAACTGCTCAAGCCAATTGTTTGGATTATTTCCAACAGTAAACATTTTAGTTCATGATTATTTGGACATTTAAAAGATTATATAGCATTTAAATGCCCAAATGCAAATAGAGTATGATTTAGTTCAGTGACCTAATGCTGTCCTAGAAAATTGTGCATCATTTTTGTCAGAGGTTCTAGACCAAGGTAAAGATGATGAACATTTTAGAAGGGCATTTCAGGTTCATTGAAAAAGATTTTAGTAAACCCTAGTTGGATTAAGTGGTGCTGGGGATTTCTGTCATCCCCATTTCAATTTTCTGTGAAAAGTAAACATGATGGAGTCACTCTAATGCATGCACTGACTAGGGTTGTGACAAGGAATTAATTCATTTGCACATTGATGGTTTTGAGAAGATATGTCATAATTAACCGGTTTCTTTAGTTTTTCAAAATAAGTATTGGTGATTTTCTATGTTGCTATAAACCCATTTTCCATATAATCGTTACTGATCTAGTTTTAAATATTATAGGATGAACGAAAGTGTTCTTACTTGGAGTGGATTGATCAAAAGTGGCCACCGTCTTTGAAGATGTGTCTAGCGAAGCTCTGGAGTATGTATCAGGAAGAGAATAGAGGTAGGCTTAGATAAAGTGTTGTCAACACTAAAAAATATTTGAATATGCGGGATAAAAACCGGAATGTGGAGAATGAGCTCAGATTTTTTAAGTCGGACTTTGCTAAGGTGGTGTTGGCGAAGGAGGAGGCACTTTCCCAATTGGCCAGTACAAAATAGGTTCTTACTGAACCGAAAGCAGAAGTGGATCAGGCGAGCCTGGATGATCTCCATTAGGGAAATTAATATGTTGTTCTAATATTGTTCTTATGAAGTTGAACTATCTATATGTTGTACTGTGTTTTTCTCCGGTAGCTATCATACTGTGATGTTAAAATATATCTATGTGCCTATATGATATTGGCAAACAGTTGTTCGATATGAAATGTGAATTTGCATAATACTGGAATTATTAATTGTAAACTAATAAACCTGCTAAATGCGTCATGAAACTTTGCAAATGGTTCTAGAAATAAAAGCGCTTGTGATGGATAGCTCAATGTCACATAGTTTTCTTCATCAAATCGTGGGTGATGTAGTTGATAAAAGCAAACGGTTAACCAAGGCAGAGAGTGTGTGATAGTTACACGTATGACACACGAGCCTATACATAAACCTGTGTGGGATGTACATACGAACGGAAATGTTTTCCCTGAATTGACTGTGTGGGATGTACATACGAACGGAAACGTTTTCCTTGGATTGACTGTCTGGGAAGTATATACGAATGGAAACGTTTTTCCTGGTTTCACTGTGTAGGATGTACATGAGAACGAAAACGTTCTCCTTGGATTGATTGTGTGTGATATACATACAAACTGAAATGTTTTTCTCGGATTAACCGTGTGGGATGTACATACGAATGAAAACAATTGGGGTTTCGATGCCTCGCCCGATCGCACACGAGCTCATTTTGCCCCAGCTTGTGTGCCATGAGGGCCTATCCCCGACGGTTTCTGTATCGTGCGGGAAGGACCCCCTATCGCCCACACTCACTTGACAACGGTTTCAAATGCCGTCGCGGAAAAGGGTTAAAAACTGTTTGTATAACACCGACGCGTACCAGTGAATTTGTACTCAACACTGGTCTGGTCTGGTCTGACAACAGGTTTCCACTCCCTGTTGCTAGTTGTGGGCCCTGGATGGATGGACAACAGGTTTCCACTCCCTGTTGCCAGTTGGGGGCCCTGGATGGATGGCAAGGGTGATTTGGTTGGATTCGATTCGTTGGTACACGAATTGCTGTGCCCCGCTGGCCGCCCGTGCTACCCTACCTATGTAGCATGGCCATGGCGGAGGAAGGGGAGAGTTTGGGCGTGACAGCGCAGGAGACGGTGGACGTAACGGAGATGGGGCAGGAGACATCGCGGATGGGAGGCGGGCGACCGAGGACTAGGTCCGCCATGGGTTTGCATGCGCGCTGGGCGGAGGACTATCGTCATGACTGTCAATCAACTAGGTTCTGGCTTGACCACTAGCTGGGTGCCTCTCCCTTCTAGCAAAGCCACCCCAACTTATATCGGATCGCCACTAACATCAACGTCCTAGTTGGGGAGGCAATCCGTGTTGATCCACCGGCGATTCACTTTATGCGGCCCCTAACAAACGATGAGCGTGTGTCTTGGGCCGGGCTGATCCAGCAAATTGGTTCCAACCGCCTAGGGACGGGGGTTGACTCGGTTGAGCGGAGCTTGACATCTTCGAGACAATTCTCGGTCAAGTCCCTTTACAACAAGCTAACTGAAGGGCCGGCGCTTGATATTGCTAAAGGGCTATGGAAGGCAGGCCTGCCCCTGAAGATTAAAATCTTCATGTGGCAAATGCTTTTAATCTTCATGTGGCAAATGCTTAGGAATAGGCTGCCTACTTCAGATAACGTGGCCAAACGCAACGGCCCGGCTGACGGTACCTGCACGGTATGCGGCCTTGGCGAAGATGCCAACCACGTTTTCTTTAGATGCCACTTAGCCAGGTTCGCGTGGAGCACTGTTCGGGAAGCCTTCCACACGAACTGGAACCCTGCCTCGGGGAATAACCTAATCTCCATTCTCAAGTCCATGAAAGGGACTACCAGGAGAGTCGCTTGGCATTGCGTAGGAGCGCTGCTATGGGCGATCTGGACGACGCGCAATAAAATTACGATCGAGAAAAATTCCCTAGTCATCCCGCAGATGTGATCTTCAAATGCCATCTATTTCTGCAGATGTGGACTCCACTGAGGGAGGAGCGCGATGCTGAGCGCATGTCTGAGGCTATGGCACACATCAAGACTATCCAGACGATGGCAAGACAAGATGCGACGAGTCGGTGAAGCTTTTGGAGGTCTTTTATGGGAGTTTCTTTGTTAGATAGGTATTTGCAAACGAAGGTTTGGATGGGTGTAATATTCCCTTTGCGCTGAACCTATGATGCGTGTTCCGGTCGTGGACCGAACGTACTATTTTCAGTTCGTTAAGTTGTTATCGTCGAAACCTGGTGGTTTGGTGGCTTTATTAATTTAAATGCGGACGCTTCTAGCGTCTACGTTTCAAAAAAAAAAATATCGTCATGACTGTCGTGCAGCAGTCCGTTCCCAAGATCGATCAGCAGGCATCGGATAACTAGTTGTCGTTGATTGTTGGCTACTTGCGCGCTGGTCCTTTCTCTAGTTGTGGTTCATTGTACGATGGTTCGTTTTTTATTTTACAGATAGAGCGAAACGTGTTGGTTTGACATCTTACACACAGCCGGATACTTTGTTGTGCGCGTACGCCGGCTGTAAACGGAAGGGATGCTGCTGAGGGCCTCAGACCATTCGAAGAGATGTGCATGATGAGTTTGAAAATATTCCCATTTGCTCCCTAATTAATATCAGTGACATCTCTTTATAATTTATTAATATTTTTTCTGCCATTCAAAAACATTTCTTTATTAAGAATCCATGTAATAAAAAAATGTACAACACATTTATAGAAATGTTTACGCGACTAAAAAAAGTGTTGAATACATTTTAAATTTTTTTTCATCTTATTGAAAATGTATTTATGTAATAAAGTTGTTAATATACTTTAGTAAGATAATCATGAAATTAAAAAATGTTGAATGCATTTTTAGTTCTTGTAATTATAAATGTTCATGCATTACAAAATCATGTAATTAAAAGAAGTGTTCTACACATTCTTAGAAAAATCATGTAATTTCAGATTTAGTTGTTATGAATAAAAATCAAAAGTTGAAGGAACACTAGAAATGCTACAAAAATAATATGTCGTGAGTCATGCATTAATATATTTATTACTTCCTCTGTAATGAAATATAAGAGGGACTACATCAATATATCTTCCTTATAGGTGACCGAAGGAAGGCACGCCGCACATGCGCGGCCACTGTATACTCAAGGGATGCTGCTGTGCTGACCGCTGAGACTGGGAACGGAAAGTCCCGTGCTGTCGTCCGTTTCCAATATCGATCAATAGGCAATCGTATCTCTAGTTGTGGTTGATTGTTAACTACTGGTGCGCTGGTCCTTTCTCTGCCTCGCGCGACACTTATGCAGTTGTGCTCGCTCGCTTCACAATCACACACAGGCGCGACATACGTGCTGGTTCGTTTTTTTTAGAGAGAGAGAGCAAGCTGTTTGTCTGACCACATTGCTGTGCGCGCAAGTGTTAGCTTAAACCCTGCTGGTGTTCTTTTCTTCAGTTAGCAGAATATAAACGGCAGAACATAGGCTTGTACATGACTTGGTAGAGCTGTTTTTTATTTTCTCTGTTACTAAGTTAGCTGATCAGGTGCGGCCTTGATCTGGTGATTGCGGCAAGGGGGCGGGTCAGAGCCCTGCCACGTTCACCTGACCGATAAGGCTTGACACCTGACGATCTCCTTGTCACCAGGCTCCAACTCCAAATGGCGACTCGAGCACACCAGACCGGGTACCGCCAGAGCTCCTACAACAGCGTTCGCATGTGGATGGCTGAAAACCAGAGATACTAGTAACTACGGCAGGTGGGTGGATGTCGATGTTGGAGCGTGGGACGACGCCCTCAAGGTTATCGATCTTGGGGACGATCTCATCAGCGAAGTCCATTTGCGGGTGATGCTGGTCCCCCCCCCCCCCCCCCCCCCCCAGTTCCCGGGGACAGGCCCGTTGGCGAGCATGCCGTGGATGAGGTCGCGGTAGGCCTCGTAGTTTCGTAAGACCGCATGGTCAATGTCGAACCAGGCGTGGGCACATAGCCGATGCAAGCATGTGCTTAGTTGTGGGGCCGAGGACGAGGAGCTCGGCACGGTAGTTGAAGGCGTTGCCGAGGAGCACGCCCGGCATATCCCCCCTTTGATCATGGCGCCGAGGGCCCATAAGTTAGCCCGGTTGCGCTTGCACCTCCCGGGGTTGTGCTTGGCGTTGCGGTCAGTATGGTGAGGTGGTAGCGGCCCCACAGCGCCTCGAATTTGAGTCGCGTGCGGCGCACCGTCGGGCGTTAGTGGAGTGTGTCCTCTTGTGTCGATATGACCTGCAGTTGTACCATCTCCATCGCCGGGTTGGCATGGGCTCTGGGCAGAGGAAGGGGCGGTGACGCGCGAGAGGGCGCTGGGGATGGCGGCGGGGGCAGGGGAGACTGTGGGCGTTGAGGGGGCGTGGCGGAGGAGTGGCTGGCGGAGATGGAGTCCAGCTGCTGCTGGGAAAGGCGGAGATGGAGGGCCAAGTAGGAGTGGTCGTCGGAGGAGGGCTCGAGCTTGCCGCGCAGGATGGTGAGGAGCTCAGATATGAGAGGGATCCCCTGCGCGCCGGCGGCGGGGTCAGGCCTTGGCGGCCACTCGGCTGAGCGCGGCGAAGGGCTCGGGGGTGAGCGGGACCGCCGCTGGGGCCGGCGGTGTAGCGACCGGGTCTGGCGTAGCCTCTGAATCTGAGTTGGGGACATGCAGGGGAGCTGGCGGCATCGTCGATCGATCTGAGGTGGGAGAGAAACAAAAGGGGAGGGGGGTTTTGGACTGACGTCGCATGCTAGGGTTGGGGTTGGGTGAGGAAGGCGCCGCTAGCTGCTTTTGTACTCAATACTGGTCTGGTCTGGTCTGGACGACAGGTTTCCACTCTCTGTTGCCAGTTGGGGGCCTTGGATGGATGGAAATGGTGATTTGGTTAGATTCGATTCGTTGGTGCATGAATTGTTGTGCCCCGATGGCCGCCCGTGCTACCCTACATGTGTAGCGTGGCGACAGCGGAGGCAGGGAAGAGTTTGGGCGTAACAGCGGAGGAGACGGTGCAAGTAACGGAGGTGGGGCACATTTCTTTATTAAAAAATCCATGTAATAAAAAAATGTACAACACATTTATAGAAATGTTTATGCGACTAAAAAAGTGTTTAATACATTTTTAATTTTTTTCATGTTATTGAAAATGTATTTATGTAATAAAGTTGTTAATATATTTTAGTAAGGTTGTGATGAAATTAAAAAATGTTGAATGCATTTTTAGTTCTTCTTGTAATTATAAATGTTCATGCATTACAAAATCATGTAATTAAAAGAAGTGTTCGACACATTCTTAGAAAAATCATGTAATTTCAAATTTACTTGTTATGAATAAAAATCAAAAGTTCAAGGAACACTAGAAATGGTACAAAAATAATATGTCGTGAGTCATGCATTAAAATATTTATTACTTCCTCTGTAATGAAATATAAGAGGGACTACATCAATATATCTTCCTTATAAGTGAACGAAGGAAGGCACGCCGCACGTGCGCGGCCACTGTATACTCAAGGGATGCTGCTGTCCTGGCCGCTGAGACTGGAAACGGAAAGTTCCGTGCTGTGGTCCGTTTCCAAGATCGATCAACAGGCCATCGTATCTTGTGGTTGATTGTTAACTACTGATGCGCTGGTCCTTTCTCTGCCTCGCGCGACACTTAGAGCAACTCCACTTGTTCGGCACCCCAGTGCAGCGGCCACGGCCAGCGCTATTTCGAACCATCGTCCGGCGCTTTTTAGGCCCTGGGACGAACTAGGTTCGAGCCACGCTCCCAGGGACCGGTACCAAGACGTTTAAATTCAAACATGACATTTCTCGCTACCCAAAAAACGTCACAAGTCAGGCGATCAGTGTCACAAAGTCTGGCGATCACCATGCCATAGGTCGGCGATGAATAACTTGAAAGTTCTGAGTTCAAAAGGAAGGACGCGTAGGCAATGCATCAAACGGCGGCGCCGTCCTTCAGCGTCAGACTGGCGGGAGTCGCCGTGCGTGGGATGGTCGGCGTCGGCGCGGCATCTGTGTTGGGCGTCTTGGAGGCGTCGCTCGGGCTTGGCGGCATCGTCGGGGTCAGCGTGGGAGTTGGCCCCGCCGTCGACGGCATCTGGTTCATGATGAGGCCACGCTCCTCCAGGAACCACGCCTTGACCTGCTCGTCCATCGTCGACATGTCCTGCCCCCATTAGGAAAGCCAGGTCGGTGTTCCTCTTCTTCGTGGCGACGTTGGTCCGGAGCAGGTCGAGCATGACGGCGCTGTTCGTCATCAATACCGACCATCGCGCCTTGGTTTTCTCTTCCCCTTGGGCGGCGCGGGTCTTGGTGTGAGCGATGCAGTGTTTGAAGGACTCTTGCAGACGCGCGATAGCCGGCGCGGCGTCCTTCGCCTACTTGGCTCGTTTGTTGCCGTCAGGGCGCCCATCGGCCACGCCCAGCATCGACGCGTCCGGCTTGTACATCTCCTTGGCCTTGGCGAGGGTGCGCCGTACTTCCCCCCACTTCTCGCAATTCTAGATCCAGGAGAACACGTACAAGTACTTGAAATCTTGGTCGGTGTTGCTGTCCTGGCGATACATGGCGAACATCTGGACCATCTGTGCCGAGGAACAAGTGTCGGCGACGCACACGGAGAAAAATGAGCGAGAGACTGGCGTCATACCTGACTCTCATAGTTAGCGCCGCTCTCCTGGCGAGCCGGGATCTCCTCGATGATGCCATGCCATTTGTTGCACACCGTTTGGATGAGCACCCAATGGTTGGCCATGGCCTTCGAGCCGCGTTGCATGTGGACGCCGGCGAAGTAGGGGTTGACCAGCTTGCGCTCATCAAACTCCGACTTGATGCATTCCCAGTACGTGTCAGCGTTCTGATTCGTGCCCGTGATCGGGTCGAGGCAGACGATCTTCCACACTTCGGTCGAGGCACTCGTCATCTTTGGACGCACACTTGACGCGCGGCTCGCTGGTCCTGGCCGCCCACTTCTTCTTTTTTCCTTTCCTCACCGGAGCAGGCGCCGACTCCTCCTCCTCCTCCTCTGGCTCCTCCTCACCGTAGTGGAGCTCGTCGTCCATGTCGCCATTGAGGTCCATTGTATCTTCTTGGGCATTGAACCCGGGGAGGCGGTGGCGGTGGCGGTGGTCGAGCCGGTCGTGATGATGCCGTCCATGTCGGCCTCCGCTGCGTCGGGGGTTGCCAAGATGTGACGACGAGGCTTGTGAGAAGAGCAGCGCGCCACGGCGCAGAGGTGGCGTCAGGGAGGATGCGTAAGCCGGCGGCGAGTAGGTGTACAGGGGGTACTGGACGCCGGCGAACGCGGGTGAGGGCGTGCGCTGGACGGGGTGGCCATGTGGAAAGGTGATGTTGGGGTTGAACCCGCCGTGCGCGTCGTCGTCGGCGTAGTCAGGCGAGGGCGCGCACCCCCAGGGGTGTGACGATGACGAGAAGCCGGCCGGTGACCCGACGCTCTGCTGGCTCCAGGGAACATGCGGGCCGTGGCCGCCGGACGGATTCATCATCCCCCGCCAGACGCCTCTGCTTGTTCTGCCGCGCGATTTGCGATTGGGCTGTTTTTTGGGCGTCGACGCTAAAAAATGGCCTGGGGCCTGTTGGCGGCACGGTTGGAGTTGCTCTTATGCAGTTTTGCTCGCTCGCTTCACAATCGCACACAGGCGCGACATACGAGCTGGGCCGTTTTTTAGAGAGAGAGCAAACTGTTGGTTTGACAACTTTGCTGTGCGCGCAAGTGTTAGCTTAAACCCTGCTGGTGCTCTTTTCTTCAATTAGCAGAATATAAACGGCAGAACATATGCTTGTACATGACTTGGTCGAGCTGGTTTTTCTTTTCTCTCTTACTAAGTTAGCTGATCAGGTGCGTCCTTGATCTGGTGATTGCGGCAAGGGGTGGGTTAAAGCCCTGTCACGTTCACCTGACCGATAAGGCTTGTGCCCGATCGGCCCCAGACGCCCGCCCAGCCTGGTCTTCACGATGAGCCGCCTGGTCTTCGTCTTACCTTAGGATCTTTTGCGACATATGGCATTGTTGTGGTCATGTGTCTGCGTACATCTTCGTGTGACACCGGTTCTTAGTTGATAGCGGTTTTTCTCAAATGGTCGCATTTGGCAGAAACTCCAGGATGCCCCCGTTTCAAATATGCTGACAACTCCCTTTGAGAAAGGCAAGTCACGACCTTCATTTCCTTAATGGCATTGCAAGGCCATGGGTGAAACTTGCATATTAGCTTTAATTTGCTATTGTTTGCAATTGAATTTAGTTGTGCATATTGGTTAAGACCATAGCCACGACATTATCTTATATTTGCAAGTCAACTTGGTAGTTGAGTCACTTCCATTAATGAGCATGCTAGGTTGTAAAACTTGATGTTGACCTTATTACTTGATAATAATATGTAGGTAATCATATTACTTGGTAGGTCCCTTTGGAAGAATAATTTGCTATGATTTGATTGAGACTTACTGCAACAGATGATGGGTTACTTTACTTATAACAAAAGTGAAACATGTTAAATGAATTCCTTCATGGTTGATCAAGTAATAGCGCTACTAAACCGGACTTTACTGTGCAACCACATTTTCCTTTGTGGGAAGGACTTGGCTCGCTCTATAGTCATGAATTTTATGTGTATCACCAAACAAGGCTTGTTTTTTTTTTGAACAACCAAACAAGGCTAGTTGAACGGGTGCTATTTGCTTGGCCCGGAAATCAGCTTTCAACTACGCGAGCGTGGCTTGGTATAATTGAGTTCGGAGATTATTGCATCCTAGAGTGGATGATTTGTGCCACAGATGGCAGAGGCCCAGTTTCCCTCCGTCCCGGACAGTCCTTGAGGTACATCGGTGGTATGGTAAGAGAGTCCTGCTCTAGATGAGATTTGTTGGATTTAAGCCTATAGTGTGGCTAAAATGCGCAACCTCTGTAGGGTGTAAGAATCTATTGTAATAGTCACGTCCTCGGTATTGGACACAATGCAGGATAAGCCACATCACTTTTTTGATACCATGAATGAAGGAACATACATATAATTGTTTAACTAACCATGAGTAGGCAAAGTTGAGATGATTTTCCATGTTCCCGGATGCTTTATTGCTTTTCCTTCTTCTCAGTTTGCAAGTACTTTCAGAGTACTCACCTGGTTTATCATGCTAGATGCAGCTAATGTTGTGCATGAGTATCCCTAGGATCCCGAGTTCATGAACTAGGGCGTCTCCCAATAGCGTCCGTTTGAATTGGAGTCCCATCATTGTCACGCTATTCCTCTATTTCATACCATTCCACTGCTAGAAGATCGATGCCCAATATGTTTGATAAATAATGTACATATCATTGATGCATGAGTAGTGCCGCGTCGCCTCCTAATGTATTGTACTATCTGAACCTTGTACCCTTTGTATTGTAATGAATCATGGTTCCGTTTGATATAAAGTTGTACTGCATTTTCAGAAGACGTGGATCTCTTGGCTTGAACATAGTGCGGCCGATTGGCTCAGCTGTTGTGCCACATGGACCTCCTTCCCTTTTGCTCTTGCCACTCTTAGTTCAATGTGAGAGATGTGATGATGAATTGAAATGGGTAATTATGCTAGGCTAACTTGCATGCACAACAAAATACACCATGCACGTGTGACAAACACAGTGGAACACGATGGAAGTTTGAGCCTAATGCACCAAACCAAAAGCATCATGAAGCACACATTTCTTTAGTGAAAGCCCAGTCTTACTACGGATGATGCTCTAGCCACCAAAGCCGGCGAGTGATGGGTATCTCAAGGTATTATCCAGTGGCGGAGCGTGACAAGCATAAAAGGAGGGGGGGGGGGGGGGGGGCAGTTTCAAATTAAAAGCAAAATATGGATGAAAACAAAAGCAACTCGCAATATTAATTGTAACAAAATGTGCATTTATATATATCCTGTTCACACAAAATACATGGTAAAATTAACATACACTGAGCTTTCAATTGTGGACAAGTACTAGTATCTAGTGCTCAGTTGAAACAAAATGCACCATAACTGACTACCCAATACTTTATATCTGTAGTAATAGATGATTTCAATTGAGCTTACCGTAAATGATCATCATGAGATCACTATAAGCTGTCACTATGAATATTTATCAGCAGTCATCTTCTATAGATAATTTCAATTGAGCTGACCGTAAATGATCATCATGAGATCACTATAAGCTGTCACTATGAATATTTATCAGTAGTCATCTTCTTTGGGTATGTTAATCTCATCTTGATTGGTTTGAAGCAAACATATCATAAAAAAGCTGCAGCTAAATGATTGAGTCAACTAGCAATCGGGTGAAAGGCTGAGACCACCGTGCACATCGCTGCATTGGGATGGGGAGGCGAGTTCTCACTTGTCTTTTCGTGGGTTAGGCAACAATGCTTCGTAGTAGTAAAGAAAAACTAGCATGGCAAAGCGCGGCGACACGCCACGCCCGTAAGAGAGTCCGATGTTGATCTAGTTATTATTTAAACCACTTAATTAAAAAATCAAAATTTTCAAAGCTGAATCCATACTCCCTTCTGTTGGGACAAACCCTCTAGTGGCGAACGCCGAACTTTCCCTCCGGCGACAAACGCTGGACGAACCATCTCTCTCACGCTCGCTTGGACGAAGGTGAAAGATGGAGAGGAGGACACTGGAAGATTTTTAATGCACAAACCGCATGAACGGCGATTTCTTTTCTAGGCACATACCCCGGCGGCAACTCACCGGCATAGCGATCAGTACACAGGGAAGGGGGTTCTATACCCATGCACACACACGCATGACCAGGCCACGGCCACACACGGCAGCCACTAACACAGGCACGCACGGATCACCCGGCCACTAACCCAACTAACTAGTAGGCACACACGCACTAAGTAACAGCCCTATCCAGCCGATCTGATCCATGCACTAACTAACCTCATGCATGCAGGTCTACTCACCTGGCCGGCCGGCACATACTCGGTCACTACCTATGACCCAGCCAACTACACGCACGCACATATCCATCTGATGCATGCAGCTAGGTAACTCACGGGATTCATGCGCACACCACGCACACGGGCACGGCCACCCACCGGCGCCTCCCTAGACCTAGGCACACACACTGGTCACTGTGGCAACTTGTAGTTTACTCTAACACCTCCGTCCCAAAATAAGTGTTGCGGGAGTAGCATATAAGCACTATTAATGTATGTACTACGTAAGGAAAAAAAGTTATGAAATTTCCTTTGAGTTTCAAGGTTAGACACTGAGAAAATGTGAAGAGAACTTGATATATCCTCAAAGATGATGGGTGACCTAACCGAAATCCTGTTTTTTCATGTAGTATCGGATTATGGGTTAGTGCCTCTCACACATAGATACATTGTAGACTGAATTACCTTAGAGCATCTCCAACAGCCACGCAACGAGTGGCACACTAAAAAGCCGTTTACAGCGCCCGAATCGCGAGTTTTTGCACGCCGGGGAGCGCGGGCTCCAGCGATCGCTGCAAAATATAGCGCGCGCGAGCCGCTCCAGCAGACGCGCTAAACCGCAGTGTGCGCGAGCAACCGGCGCTTGCAGTATGTTCATTTTGGAGACAATAGGGTGATATTTCAAACATGAAAACAAGAGATAGCATAGTTTAAAATCTCCCAAACAAGTTCATGACATAAAAGTTTAAAATCATGCTCACATCATCATCCAACCAAGTTCAAAATCATCGAACCAAGTTCATGACCTAAAAGTTCACACAAACAAATGGCACATCAACAATCATGCCTCATCCTCGACTTCGTCCTCCTCTTCCTCCGACTCTTCATCTTCATCTTCGTCCTCCTCTTCCTCCTCCTATTCATTGTCTCACGCCGCATCATCATGGGGAGCTCAGAAGGCGTTGGCAAGATCTCCACCGGCATCATGCGAAGGTTTGTGAGGCACACCGGAAGACATGCGTCCATCCATGTCACTCGGAAGTGCTCCCATGCCTCCCACGGTATCTCCGAAGCCACACATGCCTACCATGGCCCCCATGGTAGCTCTGAAGCCACCGATGCCTCCCATGCCGCCCATGCCAACCATGCCAACCATGCCAACCATGGATTTTTTTTTGGACCAAGACTTCTTCATGGGCAAGATTGCGTGCTCCTTTTGCTTCTAATCGAGGGTAGATGTGTCCATGAAGAACAAGTACTTCTCCCATTCCAACAATCTAGTTCGCTCCACCATGGCCAACTTCTTCTCCTCCAATGCCACCTTCCTCTCCTCGGCCGCCACCTCCTCTCCACGGCCACATCATCTTGGTTCCTTGCCATCTTCCACTAGTAGAAAAATGGTCAAATGTGAAGTACATTAGTGCCGGTTTGTAAAAAAACCGGCACTAATGTGATCAATAGTGCCGGTTCGTGGCTGCGATCAATAGTACCGGTTCGTATTGAGCCTTTAGTACCGGTTCGTGCCACGAACCGGTACTAAAGGGGTAGTGGCAGGCTGGCGTCAGGCCGGGTCCCCACGAGCCCCTTTAGTACCGGTTTGTGTTACCAACCGGTACTAAAGGTCTAACCTATAGTACCGGTTCGTGCCACGAACCGGTACTAAAGGGGACAAGCCTTTAGTACCGGTTCGTGGCACGAACTGGTACTAAAGGGGCCAATTTTCAAACTCTACCCCCCCCCACCCCGTGTATCGCCATTTCAGTTTTGAAAAAATCAAAAGAAAATGATAAAAACTTCAAAAAATAAAATCCTTCGAGAGGTAGTTATATTACTATATCTACTAGTTAGGAAAATTTGAAAACTTAAATTTGGACATGTTTTGCAAAAAGTGTAGGGAAAATGTAAAACGGCTATAACTTTTGCATACGATGTCGGAAAAAAACGTATAATATATCAAAAAATTCAGCACGAAAATCTGCATCCGGTGGAGACGGGCTATGGCCTGTTTGGAATTTTTTAGAATCCTCAAATTCGAAAAGGAAAAAAAGATATGGTCAAATTTCATTTTTTTAAAAAAAAATTGGTTAAATTTGGTCAAACTACTTATTCAAGAAGTATTAATGTTACTACATAATTATTCAAGAATATTAGTGTTACTAAATAATTATTTCAATTTTTTGAATTTTGATCAAACTATGGTCAAACTATGGTCAAACTTATTCAAGAAATATTAGCGTTACTAAATAATTACTGTTTTTTTTACAATAATAGTTTCAAACTCAAACGGTGAAATGTGTGACTTCATGCTCAAGCTAAACTCCTGAGGGTTAATAGGATTGACATCTTACTATTGTCAGGAAAACAACAAGTGCAGACTCGGAAACGAAGGAGAATAGAACCCGAAAGTTAAGCGTGCTCGGGCTGGAGTAGTGAGAGGGATGCGTGACCGGTCGGGAAGTTACATGACTTGGAATGAGTGATCCACACTTGAGCAGTTAAGAGAGGTGATTAGAGGCTAAATCATCAAATAATTCAGAAAAATTAAAAATAGAAAAAAAAACAATTTTTTTCAAAATTTTCAAAAAAAAAATTAAAAAAAAAACCTTTAGTACCAGTTGGTAAGACCAACCGGTACTAAAGGTCCCCCATACTAGGGCGCGAGCTCACGCCACGTGGTGGCACTTTAGCGCCGGTTCGTGCCGAACCGGTACTAAAGGGGGGGGGGCCTTTAGTGCCCACACTTTAGTGCCGGTTCCATAACCGGCACTAAAGGCCCTTACAAACCGGTTTTAAAGCTCCGTTTCCTACTAGTGTTCCTCACCTTGTTCGCTTCCTTTCTTGTGTTCACAATAGCTTCCATAGCATTTTTAGCTCGTCATCTCCTTTCCTCTTCTTCTTTTCTTTTCCGTCTTTCTTGCATCCATTTGGTCTTTTGGCTTGGAGTATGCAACTGAGTTTGGTGTAGGGCTTCTCTTGCCGTCATCACTTGATGCCTCCTCATCATCATCATCCAAATCAATAGTTTGCTTGTGTTTGTTGCTCTCCTCATCATCGACACTATCACGGGGCTTCCACTTCTCATCATCCTTCAACGCATTATAGCAATGAGGCAAGCTAAATGGTATCCCTTTCTTGATCTTCCTTGTCTTGGTCTTCTTCTCCTCTCTTTGAAATAAGTTTTGTAAAATAGTGAGCTACAAACAAAAGAACAAGTTAGCACTTGAAACACCAAGAAGAGGCATGATGAACATGGAAGAATCATGAAAGAAATGGCACTTACCCTATATCTATCATTAGTGACACTTGGGTTCAGCGTATCAACCGCCTTAAGTGCGGCCGCCCACCTTTGACAATCTCGGTCGATTGTCGATCACCTAGAGCGAATAGACCTTTCTGAGCGGTCAATTCCACTTTTGTTGTGTAGATCAAAGTGCTCCTTCATCCAACGACAGGATTCCTCGACACTTGCAACCATGTATTGCATAGCAAGATGTCTTCGTCCACCTCAAACTCATGATCATCGAAATGCATCTCATTGGTTTGAGACGAATGAGAATTGTTGGATCCAACACCCATAGTTGACATATATGTCTCATCATGGAAACTACAAAGTATATACAAAAAAGCAAACAAGCTATCAATATGTACGCATTCAAAAAACAACAACAACAACAAAAAGTTGGTAAAATTTTACCTTGTGGGCATTTCATCGAACACCTTGTGCGCATCGGCCGACGGCGCTTCGGTCGCCGCCGCATCCATCACACGACCTGCAAGCTTTTTCTTCGGCCGTATAGAGGAGCCGTCCACCGCCTTGTTCTTCTTCTCGGACACCTTGCACGCCTTCGCCCACGCCACATTTGGCAGCTTCGAGAGGGGGCGCGTGGCTTCACAGCGGGCGCTGGCGCGCCGCCACCCGCCGCCGAGGTCATCCGTGGCGGCATGAAAAGGCCGCGCGCGAGACACCTTTACATCTGGGCAATGCACGCAACCATTTCATTAATTATTCACAATGACCTTACAAAGTAGTACATCAGCAAGTCTGAAGACATTATCATAGCAATATCTGTCGCAACACCTATCCACTTGATGATGGGGTGCCAAAAGGCCTAGCCGAATACCAAACAGACCTCGCACCAAAACCTAACATCTAAAATCGGAGTGTTGACGTATAATGTGTTGTCTAGTCTCTTCCATCAGATCGGTCTTTTCGTTGCATTGGCTAGAGCATGCACTTCTACATGGTATCGGAGCCAAGAGGTCTTGAGCTCAAGACCCGGCTGGCGCAATTTAAATTGCATCCCACTTTCGGTCCATGTTTAGGCCTGAGGGCGCCACAGGTGAGGGGGAGTGTTGACGCATAATGTGTTGTCTAGTCTCTTCCATCAGATCGGTCTTTTGGCTGCGTTGGCTAGAGCATGCACTTCTACACGGAGGCCCCATCCAAGTCGCAATGCCAGGTCTGTGGCACACACCGGTCCGGCGCACACTCAGCGGGCACTGCACGCGCATGCTGCAGAGGCCGTCACCAACGTATTCCATTGATCCATCTTCAGAGCAAGTACTGACGCATCGAACTTATCAGGCCTGTCGTTGACGTCACCATGACAGCAGATAGCGCCCCCACCGTGTGTGACTCCATCATCTCACGTCTGTCGCCGAGACACCGATGCGGCACGCCGCCGAGACTCACTGTCACCAACGCGGTAGATGTACACCGGTCCACTCCTTACGTCCTGCATCGAGCAGCTGCTCTAAAATAATGCCCTCATGAGGGAGAGCGCCGCCATTGTCCGATTCGGCATACTTGGATCCGGGGTTTGCTCCGGAGCAGCGCGAGTGGGTAGAAGGTGGCTGCAATGGCGATGCCTTCAACAAGGTAACGGCGCATAGAAGCCGCCACTGCCTGCCATCACCGTAGTCGGAGCTCAGTTTTTCACTGGCAGCCACCCCTTCCGAACTTGCCGCCGGGACTAGATGTGGAACCAAGAGGTCCGCCACTACCAGTCGACGGACCAACTACGGCGAAGGAGTAAATGGATGTTGAACTTTGTGGGGATACTATATATATTGTTGAATATGTAAGCATGTTGAGGTTGGTGGAGCAATTTAATTTGTTGTGTACTGTTGTTTCAAATTGCAGGGCTGGGACAACAAACAATAAAAAAAAGCAGATTGGCATATATGCCGACTGCAAAACACGGCTTACTGTCAATAAGCCATACCGCCCTGGGAAAAGCACTCGGCTTACACCATGTAAGCCGTATCACCCAGTCAAAGCACTTGGCTTAAATCGTAAGGCTGGTTGTAATAGGGAGTATCATATACTAGTATCATGCACATGATACTAGTGTATGATACTACCTCCCTAATGCATAATATCATATATTAGTATCATATATTACTTTATTTATTGTCATGCATGACACAAAGTAGCATAACATTTATTATGATACAGTATCATGATATGATACTCAACCCTTAATTTCTTTATTTAATTCTATGCCACCTCATCAAAATTGTCTAGTTGGCATGCATGATACTAGCTATGATATTCCCATTACAACTAGCCTAAGCCGTACCGCCTAGTTGAAATCACTCGGCTTAAAGGAAAAGAAGAGAACCAGATGGTCTCTGCCGTCATATGTATTAGCCGAGTGTGGCCGCAAAACACTCGGCTTACAGAGGATATGTGATAGTATGTTTTATTTAGCAACTTAGTGTAGTATTGTACTAGTACTAGACAATTGGTATAGGGTCGAGTTGAGTACAGGTGTAGTAGTAGAAGTTGGGCCTCAAATGATCCATTCTACTCATTGTGTCATTGTGTGTGGTTTCGTGGTTGGGCTACAAAGCAGCCATATGCTTACAGTAAAAACGGAAATTACATATTCAAGGAAACAAAAATGTCCGTTTCCACGTCTGTTCCACCGAGAAATACCGTTTCATTTTTGTTTCCATTTTCGCATTAAAAAAATCAATTTTCACTTCTGTTTTGCAAATTTTTATTTCGGTTTTCATATTTCCTATCCGTTTTCATTTTTCCTCCGGAAAAATAGAAAGCTTCCACTCCATTTTCATCTCTACTGCTGGATGAACATCTTTATCTCTCTCTCTCTCTCTCAGAAAAACAAGTGGAAACATGCAGAACATGTCCATCCTGGATGGTAAAAGGCACACATCCTGCAAGGAGATTCGAAAGTTTAATTACCACCTAATTGTACATATAGTTAATTGACCGAATCCCTAATAAAGAAGGGATAACTGGTAGAAATATGACGACGACCTTACAATCTTTCAACGAACATTTAGCAGATAACCGACCGAATCCCTAACAAAGAAGGGATAACTGACAGAAATGTGACCACGACGATTCAATCTTTGATATTTGGAAGGAAAAAAAGGAGACTCGATACTCCTGCTCTGGTTGGCCTTGAACGGTACGGCTCTCAAGTGCACTACAGAGCAAGAAACTCGGGTAGGACATAGATAAGTGGGTGAGCTTGACGATGATTGTTGAGGGGGCCAGTGGAGAGGATGAAGAAGATAAGTTATACATGAACTCCAAGACATCTAGGACATTAATGCGTAATATTATTAAGGATACACTTAAGTGTTTTCCTAGAGTGGGGGGAATGGCCCCCTTTTGGCCCCATGAAGCTCCACCACTAGCACACGTCCTCATGTCGCGGCGGAAAATCGAGCACATCGTCGCCTAGTAGATAACCGACTGAATCCGTAACAAACAAGGGATAACTGACTAAAATGTGACCACGACGATGCTATCTTTGATATTTGGAAGGAAAGAAGGAGACTGATAGTCCTGCTCTGCTCGGCCTTGAACCCTACGTCTCTCTAGTGCACTACAAAGCAAGAAACTCCGGTAGGACACATATCAGTGGCGGAGCTTGATGATGATTGTTGAGGGGGCGAAGTAGATAAGTTATACATTAACTCTAAAAAATCTAGAACATTCAAGCCTAATAATATTAGGGATACACTTAATAGTTTTCCTAGACTAGGGGGCAATGGCCCCCTTTGGCCCCATCAAGCTCGGCCACTGCCACGGATCCTCACATCGCGGCAGCAAATCGACCACGTTGTCTCCTAGTAGAACCACATGAAAATGCACCGGCGATGGAACCTTGCGCATGACTAATAGGTCAGCGGCGGCGTGATTCGACATCGCCGTCACTAGTTCACTACACCAGATGGCAACCGGAGATCTGGAGCGTAGTTACTATTTATGGCCTTAAGCAATACAAGCAGCTTCTATTGCTGAAGCTTTTCCTCCCTCGCCTCATATTGAGCTGGCCCATTCACACGCACGCAGTGTAAAAAAGAGCAAAGAAATGCGCAAGAATCAGGGATCAAATCACTAGTAGAAAAATGGTCTTATGTGAAGCTCTTTAGTCCCGGTTTGTAATAGAACCGGCACTAATGAGACCATTAGTGCCGGTTCCAACGGCTAGGCGGGCGGTTCGTGGCGAAACTTTAGTACCGGTTCAGCCCACGAACCGGTACTAAAGAGGTGGTGGCAGGCTTGTGTCAGGCTGCGGCCCTGATACGACTCCAACGTATCTATAATTTTTTATAGTTTCATGCTATTATATTATCAATCTTGGATGTTTTATATGTATTTATATGCTATTTTATATGATTTTTGGGACTAACCTATTAACCTATAGCCGAGTGTCAGTTTCTATTTTTTCCTTGTTTTTGAGTTTTACAGAAAAGGAATACCAAATGGAGTCCATTTGACGTGCCAATTTTTGATAATTTTTTATGGACCAAAAGAAGCCCCGGGAGTAAAAGAGTTGGGCCAGAAGAGTCCCAAGCTGCCCATGAGGGTGGGGGGCGCGCCCTACCCCCTGGCCGCGCCCCCCTATCTCGTGGACGGCTCGGAGACCCTCCTGACGTGAGACCTACGCCAAAAATTCCTATAAATACAGAAACCTCCAGAAAATAACCTAGATCAGGAGTTCCGCCGCCGCAAGCCTCTGTAGTAACCAAAAACCTACCAGGACCACGTTCCGGCGCCCTACTGATGACCCACAAGTGTAGGGGATCTATCGTAGTCCTTTCGATAAGTAAGAGTGTCGAACCCAACAAGGAGTAAAAGAAAATGACAAGCGGTTTTCAATAAGGTATTCTCTGCAAGCACTGAAATTGTAGGTAACAGATAGTTTTGTGATAAGATAATTTATAATGGGTAGGAAACAATGAAAGTAAATAAGGTGCAACAAGGTGGCCCAATCCTTTTTGTAGCAAAGGACAAGCCTGGAAAAGTTCTTATATGAGAACAGCGCTCCCGAGGACACATGGGAATTATCGTCAAGCTAGTTTTCATCACGCTCATATGATTCGCGTTCGTTACTTTGATAATTTGATATGTGTGTGGACCGGTGCTTGGGTACTGCCCTTTCTTGGACAAGCATCCCACTTATGATTAACCCCTATTGCAAGCATCCGCAACTACAAAAGAAGTATTAAGGTAAACCAAACCATAGCATGAAACATGTGGATCCAAATCATCCCCTTACGAAGCAACGCATAAACTAGGGTTTAAACTTCTGTCACTCTATCAACCCGCCATCTACTTATTATTTCCCAATGCCTTCCTCTAGGCCCAAACAATGGTGAAGTGTCATGTAGTCGACGTTCACATAACACCACTAGAGGATAGAAAACATACATCTCATCACAATATCGAATGAGAATACCAAATTCACATGACTACTTATAGCAAGACTTCTCCCATGTCCTCAGGAACAAACGTACTACTCACAATTCATATTCATGTTCATAATCAGAGGGGTATTGATATGCATTAAGGATCTGAACATATGATCTTCCACCAAATAAACCAACTAGCATCAACTACAAGGAGTAATCAACACTACTAGCAACCCACAGGTACCAATCTAAGGTTTTGGTACAAAGATTGGATACAAGAGATGAACTAGGGTTTGAGAGGAGATGGTTCTGGTGAAGATGTTGATGGACATTGACCCCCTCCCTATGAGAGGATCGTTGGTGATGACGATGGTCATGATTTCCCCCTCCCGGAGGGATGTTTCCCCAGCAGAACAGCTCCGCCGGAGCCCTAGATTGGTTCCGCCAAGGTTCCGCCTCGTGGCGGCGGAGTTTCGTCCCATAAGCTTGCTTTCGATTTTTTCCAGGGTAAAAGACTTCATATAGCAGAAGATGGGCACCGGAGGGCTGCCAGGTGGCCCGCGAGGCAGGGGGGTGCGCCCCCCACCCTCGTGGATAGGGTGTGGGTCCCCTGATGCTGATTCTTTCGCCAGTATTTTTTATTAATTGCAAAAATGACTTTCGTGGAGTTTCAGGACTTTTTTAGCTGTGCAGAATAGGTCTCGAATATATGCTCCTTTTCCAGCCCAGAATCCCAGCTGCCGGCATTCTCCCTCTTCATGTAAACCTTGTAAAATAAGAGAGAATAGCCATAAGTATTGTGACATAATGTGTAATAACAGTCCATAATGCAATAAATATCGATATAAAAGCATGATGCAAAATGGACGTATCAACTCCCCCAAGTTTAGACCTCGCTTGTCCTCAAGCGAAAGCCGATATCGAAAAATATGTCCACATGTTTAGAGATAGAGGTGTCGATAAAAATAAAATATGAACATGAAGGCATCATGATCATTCTTATAACATCAACATATATATATTTTGTCGTATGATTTCTTATGCTCAAGTAACAACCAATTCACTATGTCAAGTATGATTCCGAACTTCATTGAGAACTAAAAAACTATAATCTTAGTCATTGAAGCAATTGCAATTTATCATAACATAGGAAAGAGTCAACATAAGAGCTTTTCAGTAAGTCCACATACTCAACTATTATTTAGCCTTTCACAATTGCTAACACTCACGCAATACTTATGGTTACGGAGTTTTAATCGGACACATAGAAAGATACGGGCTTATAGTGTTGCCTCCCAAACTTTTACCTCAAGGGTAATGTCAACAATAATAGTTCATACTAACTTACATCCAATTGGATATATATATATATATATATATATATATATATATATATATATATATATAAGAATAAAATATAAAAAGGAAAGTTGAAGATCACCATGACTCTTGTATAATGTATAAGACAGAAATAAAAGATAGGCCCTTCGCAAAGGGAAGCAGAGGTTGTCATATGCTTTTTTGGTTGGATGCAGGAAATCTTAATGCAAAACAACATCACTTTATATTGCCACTTGTGATAAAGACCTTTATTATGCAGTCCGTCACTTTTATTACTTCCATATCACAAGATCGTATAAAGCTTATTTTCTCCACACTAATAAGTCATACATATTTAGAGAGCAATTTTTATTGCATACAACATGACAACTTACTTGAAGGATCTTACTAAATTCATAGGTAGATATGGTGGGCTCTCATGGCAAAACTGGTTTAAGGCTATCTTGGAAGCACAAGTAATTTCTACTTGATGCAAGGAATTTGGCTAGCATGAGAGGGAAAGGCAAGCTCAACATGTTGGATGATCCATGACAATATACTTTATCTCAAATATAAGAGAACATAACCCATTACGTCAACTCTTTTAGCATGTCATATTTTAATGAGTGCTCACAATCATAAAAGATGTCCAAGATAGTATATTTGCATGTGAGAACCTCTCTTTCTTTATTACTTCCTATTAATTGCAACAATGACCAAAACTATGTTTGCCAACTCTCAACAACTTTTATTCATCATACTCTTTATATGTGAAGTCATTACTCTTCATAAGATCAATATGATCTCTTTATTCCTTTTTATTATTACTTTTTCTTTTTATTATTTCAAGATCATGGCAAAACAGCAAAGCCCTTGACTCAACACTAATCTTTATTATATATAGCTCACGGACTCGATTACATAAAGGGACCATAAGGCAAAACTCAACACTAAATCATACCAAACTTTATTCTACTAGATCGAGATATTACTAAAAGGATTAAACTAAGTAAAACGGTGAAGATAGGAGTGTGATGATGATACGATACCGGGGCACCTCCCCCAAGCTTGGAAGTTGCCAAGGGGAGTGCCATACCCATGTGATTATGTCTCCTTTGCTGGTGAAGAGGGTGATGATGGATAGTCGCACATCGAGCGTAGGAGCTCTTCCAACTTGCGGATAATGCCCTTGAGTGCGATGATATGATCCTTCAACAAAATATTTTCACGTGTGAGATACTTGTTTTGTATACGAGTGTCAGGACCCCGACTCAATACCACATCCATCTAGCATGTAACACCTCATATCTCTTTGCGGCCTCAAGCACGGTATTCCCACGGGTGTCGCCTTACCTTGCCCGAGACCGTTTGCGCCTTTTGGCACACGTATATGATAGTGTCACTAGCATCCATATGACAAGGAGCCCGGGCTGACATGGCTAGTCGTAAACCCAAAGTGGCACTAACTTACAGGGACAGGCATCCATGATCCAGCATCGAATGTGTCGGTCATCAGCGAGTGAATCCAGGCTGTAGCACTGGGCTAGCAGGACTCCGGTAAACCGGGCTGTAGCAGGCTAACATGACTCCGGTGTTCATCGCGTGACATTTCCCCGAAGGGACAGACACAGGAATGAAGAAGGACACATGCCGGCCAGCCTATGTGTTCCGGAGTAGTAGCAAGCTACCATGGCTCACTGGAAGCACTAGGAGACATTTCCCGGTAAGAGAGGCTACTAAGGATAAACAACTAGATAGTCAGATCCCACACATACCAAGCATTTTAATCATACACACAATATGCCCGATATGTGCAAATACAACATGGCATCACAACATGACTCTACAACTCAAGTACTTTATTTAAAGGGTTAGAGAGCCATACATATCATACACACAAGTACGGGTCACACGACCCAACATTCAAGTCATACAAACATACAAGCCAACAGCGGAAGTAACTTGTCTGATTACAGACAACTAGGAAAATAAAAGAGGCTTGGGCAATCCTGACTATACTACATGGTCCATTGTGATCTCAGGATCACCACCTGGGCTTCAGCATACTCGTCGAGATCGACGTCTATGAAGAACCCATCAGAAGGGGTTGCGTCTTCTGTAAAACGTAAATTAAGCAACATGAGTACAAAGGTACTCAGCAAGACTTACATCAGATCCTACATACATGCACATTATCAAGAAGGGTTGGTGGGGTTATTGCAGCAAGCCAGCTTTGACCCTTGGCTAAGCTATCTTACAAGACTCCAACTTGAAATGGTTTTGCGCACTAGAGTCCACTACATACCACTTCAATACACTACCGAGGATCCACCTCCGTCATCCTACGGAAGAGCCATCCTCGGCACTCACGCTTATCTTGAGGCTTTTAGTAGTATCCATTTACTTGTCTATAAACTGTATAGGCAACCAAGTAGTCCTTTACCATGGACACGACTATTTGAATAGATGATGTTAACCCTGCAGGGGTGTACTTCTTCATACACGCTCTCAGCACTTACCGCCGTTTACACGA
Source organism: Triticum aestivum (assembly GCF_018294505.1). Lineage (NCBI taxonomy): Eukaryota > Viridiplantae > Streptophyta > Magnoliopsida > Poales > Poaceae > Triticum > Triticum aestivum. Next base: position 758,111,677 of record NC_057801.1, read on the forward strand.
CATGTACTCGGCAACCTTCAAGCGGAAGCCCAACGTGGGTGTCGGCCATGACCTACCTAAACACCTAAGTCTCTAGTCCAGGTTTATCGCCTATTCAGGTTCCATCCGCAGGGAGTCCGACCGAGGTTTCCACATACGGCCCCGAACGATGTGTGCTTGGTTCCCGAGATACCAAACGGGCATCCGGTACACCGTGCCACGTACCTACTGCATCACAGCCCACCCCGCGGATCAGCGTTGTCCACGTCCTCCAGTAAGCTACAAACACCAGAAACTACTTGAAGGACTAGGGTGAATAAGAAGCCGAGAGGGTCCATTGGTTTCGGGCCCAATGCATGGTAGTAGCTCATTCTTAAATCACACATACAGATCTCAGTGCTTAAGGACGGCTTCAATGAAAGAAACCACCATGTGCTCCTACATGGCCTCTCATCGATACCTTTACCAAATCGTGTTCAACACATCACTCTCATTACTGGCATGATCATTTCACTCTAGCCCATCACCCTGATGAACCAGACCTGACACGACTCTAAGCATAGCAGGCATAGCAAGGTAGGAACAATACATACACATGGCTCAATCAACTCCTACACATGCTAGTGGGTTTCATCTAGTTACTGTGGCAATGACAGGTCATGCAGAGGAAATGGGTTCAACTACCGTAGCACACAGCAGTTTGAATCGCATTGTCTTAATGCAGTAAAAGAGAGCAGAGGCGAGAACATGGGATTGTATCGATATGATCAAATGGTTGTTTGCTTGCCTTGCGGGTCCGTGGACTGGTAGTGCTCTTCGTTAGGGTATTCGTGATACTCCTTGGGGGCAGAACGCCGCAAAGAGCACCGATATACAATCATCACCAAACAATATACAACAATAAGATGCATGCATGAGACATGGCAAAATGAGTGTATTGGGCTAATGCAACTAAGACCAGATGGGTTTGAACCATTTTGAATCAAAGATTCAAGTTTCAAACTCATAAATGGCCCTTAATAGTGCTTTATCTTGTTCTGCACTAAAAAACAAGTTAACTTGTTGAAACAGGCATGAAACTAGTACAGATGGATAGATTGGATTTTTCTGATCATTTTTCATATATAACACTTTGCATTTGGAGCTACAGATTAATTGATATGATTTTTTGAAGTTTGTGGTATTTTCTAGAATTTCCTGTATAAGAATAATTCCAGTAATTAAATTACTGCGTCAGCATTATGTCAGGGTGACGTCAGTGGTCAACGGGACGGTCGAGGACAAACCTGACCAGTGGGTTCCACGTGTCAGTGTAATTAGTTTAACTAAATTCAATTAGTACTAATCCTGGATTAGTTAGCCGGCTGGGCCCCACCTTTCATTATCCCAGGGGGGTCAAACTGGGCCCACCCATGGTCAAACACAATCAGCGGGGTCAAACTTGCCGGCGTTTAGCCGCCGGCGAGGCCAGACGCGGCGGTGAGGTGCGGGTTTCGTGCTCCGGCGACCAAAAAGGCGGCGGAGGGCACCTACGCGTTGCGGGGAGTGAGCTGCATGCAGTGGTGGTGGTGGTTGGGCTCGGCGTCGCTGGAAACGGTGCCGACGACGAGTTTGGCGGTGGCCGGAGCTCGGGTGAGCTCAGACTCATCGCTAGGAGGCACAACGAGGTATGTGGGGTGGTGCGTTGTGCTCCTGGGGGTGCGGTAAGGTTGGTGGACAAGGTCGCGCGGCCGTTGAGTGGTCGGGACCTCGTCGACGACGAGCTCCGCGGCGGCGCGTGCGGGTGAGCCTCGTGCAGTCGCTACCGTGCCCGAGAGAGAAAACGGAGAGGATGGGGAGGTAGCCAGGCTCACGATGGTCACGGCGAAGCATACGGTGAGGTCGGGGACGAGCTGCTGCGGCGGTGACGGCGGAAGGGATCTCCGGCGACGGTCGGTGAAGACAGGGTCGGTGGAGGCGGTGCAGAGCGTGCGAGTGCTCGGTGCTCGGCTAGCTCGACGGAGCAGACGACGGCGGAGCTCGTGGACACGACGGAGCGGCGCAAGGACAACGGTGGGCGCGGCTACGACGACGGGACGGCGGCGGCTGCTTCGGCCATGGCGGAGGGGAGCGAGGGAGAGAGGCAGGGGGAGAGTGGACGTGTCAAGGGGGTTCGGGGCGCGACGTGGAAGTCGTCCACGCCAGCAAAGCAGCGAGGGGAGGAAGCAGGGCGGCGAGCAGCTGCGTGGCGCGCGCTGGTGCCAGCATCGAGCACCTGCCTGCCTACCTGGCCAAGTCAAGCAGCTCGCTGGAGCTGCTGCTGTGTTGGGCCGGCTAGGTGGGTCTGGTGTTGGGCTAGGCTAGGTAAGATTCTCTCTCTCTCTTTATATTACTGTTTTCTATTTCTTCTGTAGCTTTGTGGCTTTTCTAAAAATATCTAGGCAACTCCAAAAATCACCAAACTGCTCATGACCACTAAATGGAATATATCCAGCAGGGAACATTTTAGTTTGGGATTATTTGAGCATTTGAAATATTTTATATAATTTAAATGCCCAAACTCAAATAACTAAAGATTTAATTCAGTGACCTTAGGATGACCTAGAAAATTGTGCATCACCTTTGGCAAAGGTTTACACTACTAGAAAAGGGCTATAGATGAGATGGGCACTAATGGCGCACCTCTCAGGTGGTGCGCCACTACTATATACTAATGACGCACCATTTGGTGATGCGCCATTAGTGTGGAAGACACTAATGGCGCACTAGACAAACGGTGCGCCACTAGTAATATTTTTTTTCATTTTTCCATACATACTAATGGCGCATCCGGGCGAAGTGCGCCATTACTAGTTCTAACTAGTAATGGCGCACCAGTCAGAGAGTGCGCCAGTACTGTATTCTTTTTTTAATCCTTTTTTTTTGCAAAACTACTAATGGCGCACCATGTCACAGTGCGCCATTACTAGTTTAAACTAGTAATGGCGCACTGTGACTCGGTGCGCCATTAGTATATATATTTATTTTTTCTACTTTTTTGCAAAACTACTAATGGCGCACCACCTGCAGGTGCGCCATTAGTAACCAGGGTTACTAATGGCGCATTTGCAGGTGGTGCGCCATTAGTAACCTGGGACCCCAACATGATATTTTGGACAGCCACACCTACCCACTCACTTTTCCCACTTCATTCCCTTCACCTCCTTCTCCAAGCTTTCGGCTGCCTCCTCCTCCTCACCTCATTTGCATCATAGATTCATCAAAATTAAGTGGTGAAATTACCTTTTTTTGATAGGTAAGTAAGGGGAAAGCTATCTTCATGTTGTAGATCTACTTTTTTTCTCCCTAGCTCGCTCCAACAACGTGCACATGCACTTTCTGTGGCCTAGCTAGATCTATGTATGTTTATGGTGTTGCATATGTTTGTGGTGTTGCATATATGTTTATGTTTGCAGGTACCGGTATTTGAAATGCGATAGTTGCCAATATTTTGCCGGAATGTTGATTCATTTCCGTTTCGGCGAGAATTTTGGCACTATGCATTCTTTTTGGTCCTATTTTTAGGGAAGGTCATGCCAAATTTTTTCTTGGTTCTAGAATATCGTTTTGCTCTACCCCGCAGGCGACCATGGTCCGCACGATGACCGAAGGCATCGTGAATATGTTTTTGAGCTCCACGAAGGCCGAGATGCTTCAAAAGAACGAGACGGGGATAAGATGTCCATGTCGAAGATGCAAGCTGAAGAGCCTTATTGTGGACCCGGATTCCGGGCAGGTGCGGGACCACCTGCTCTTGCGTGGTTTCATGGATGGCTATTAGTGGCAAGGTGATGAAGATGACTATGAATTCGTCCATGGGGGCCGGGCAAGAAATGAGGAAGGGCAACAAGACAACCACCGCAGCGAGGGTGGGCGAGAAGATGAAGAATCTCCAGGACATGATCACGACGGTGATGCTGTACACAGTCATCATGTAGAAGATGTCATACATGATCATGAGGAAGATCAAGACGAAGGGCATGATCATGAAGATGAAGATGCCGGAGGAGACGACGATGGAGGCTGGGTGCAGGACCCTCATATTCAAGAGCTGCTTCTCAAGCAGACGGATAACGCAAGAGCTGCCGCCCGAGAGAAAGCCAAGCTGGATCAACTGGAGATAGACGCGGTTACTCCATTGTATGAAGGATGCAGGCCCGAGGATACCCGCCTGAAAGTAACGCTCATGGCTCTGGAGATGAAGGTAAAACACAAAATGACCGACGCATTCTTCGACGAGAACATGTCATTCTGGCACGAACGTCTTCCCAAGGGGAACAAGTGCCCGACCAGTTTCGAGGAGGCGAAGAAAATCGTGTGTCCTCTGGATTTACCGCACGTGAAATACCATGTGTGCATGAACAATTGCATCATTTATCGAGACGAGCATGCGGAGTCTACCATATGTCCGGTGTGCGGCGTCACTCGATACAAGGAGAGGAAGAAAGCTCCTCGAAAATCGGTGTGGTACTTTCCGATCACTCCTCGTCTACAGTGGTATTTCACGGACCCTAAGGTAGCAAAGCTGCTGCGTTGGCACGCGGATAGGGAGGAGAAGAAGCGGGAAGATGACAGAAATGATCCGGAGATAAATAAAAAGACAAGATGCTGAATCACCCTAAGGATGCAAGCCAGTGGCAAGCGTTCAACTTCGAATACCCAGAATTTGGGAAGGATCCAAGGAACATCGTGCTGGGCGCGAGCGCCGATGGAGTCAATCCGTTTGGCAGCCAGAGAAGCACACAAAGCACCTGGCCTGTGTTTGTGTGGATGTACAACCTTCCCCCCTGGTTGTGCATGAAGAGGAAGTACATTCACATGAGTATGCTAATTGAAGGGCCGAAACAACTAGGGAACGACATCAATCTGTATCTGGGGCTGCTGAAGGAGGAGCTAGACACGCTGAGGAAAACGCTAGCCAATACGTGGGACGCTACAGAGAAAGAATATTTCCCTATGAGAGCCGCACTGCTCACGACGGTGCACGACTATCTCGGTTACGGATATCTCGCGTGGCAGGTAGTCCATAGATTTTCTGGATGCGTAAGGTGCATGGATGAAACAACGTATCGCCAGCTAGATAGAGATCCCGGGTGTTTGAAAACCGTGTTCATGGGACATCGAAGGTGGCTTTGCAATGATGACCCGTGGAGGAAACGCAAGGATCTGTTCGATGGTGAAACCGAACCCTGAAAACAACCGCATACGAGGAGCGGCGAGGAAATAGACGAGCTGTTGAAAAATTGGAAAGACTGCCCACTGCCGGGAAAGAAGCAAAAGGCGCCAGAGCCGGGAAAGAAGCGAAAGGCGCAGAGCCGCTGCTGAAGGTATGGAAAACGAGGTCTGTTTTCTGGGACTTGCCGTACTGGAAGATCCACTGTGTGCCTCATAGCCTTGATGCCATGCATATCACGAAGAATGTGTGCGAGAGTCTGCTTGGTACCCTGCTCAACATGCCAGAGAGGACCAAAGATGGGCCGAAAGCAAGGGCAGACTTGAAATCAATGGGCATCAGGCAGGAGCTTCACGCTAATGATGATGATGATGATGATGATGATGATGAGGCGAAACAGGACACAGAAAGTCATCGCAAAGGCAAAAAGCCAAGAAGACCGGAAATGACTATCCTCCCGCGTGCTTCACTCTAAGTTAGGAGGAGATCGAGCAGTTTTTCACCTGCCTCGTAGGAGTAAAACTTCCTTACGGTTACGCGGGGAAGATAAGCAGATACCTAGACCCAGCGAAGCAGAAGTTCAGCGGGATGAAGTCTCACGACTGTCACGTGTTGATGACGCATATACTTCCAGTTGCAATCCGTGGGATCATGGACGCGCACATCCATGAAACGCTATTTGGCCTATGCAACTTTTTCGACGTCGTCTCTCGGAAGTCGATTGGCGTGAGGCAACTTAGAAGGCTATAGGAAGAGATCGTGGTGATACTATGCGAGCTTGAGGTGTACTTCCCGCCCGCATTCTTCGACGTTATGGTGCATCTGCTGGTCTATATCGTGGAGGATATCATCCAACTCGGGCTGATGTTCCTGCACGGCATGATGCCGTTCGAAAGGATGAATGGTGTCATCAAAGTATACGTTCGCAACAGGTCACGTCCAGAGGGAAGTATAGCCACGGGCTTTCTGACCGAAGAGTGCATCTCCTACTACACGAATTATCTAGGCATCGAGAACCCCGTTGGTCTGCCCGTCAACAGGCACCTCGACAGGCTCGCTGGATGGGGTCACCATGAGGGTCGCCGCGAAATGCATGTCGACTTCGAGGGACGACTCGCCGACTTTGAAAGAGCAAACCTAGTCGCGCTACAACACATAGACATGGTCGATCCTTGGGTGGTAGAGCACAAAACCTTTATTGAGAAGACGTACAATAACCGAGGCCAACAGAGGACGGACGGAGATATAATCAAAGAGCACAACTCATGTTTCACGCGTTGGTTCAAGCGGAAGTTTCTGTCGTACCCTTTACATGCGGATTCTTCCGCGGAAGAACAACTCATATTCGCCTTGTCACAGGGCGCCGAGCACAACCTGATGACCTATGAGGCGTACGATATCAACAGGTACACATTCTACACCAAGAACAAGGACATGAAGAGCGATGGTTATCAGAACTCCGGGGTAACGATGGAAATCCTACACCGGTAATGACAAGGACAGATACTACGGATGGATCGAGAGAAGGTCCCGATGTTCCGTGTCAGATGGGCCAAGAGCGTCCTAAAAGAAGACCGGTATTTCACCACCATGGTTATACCCGAAGCCAAATCCAAGAACGCGGGCGCAAACGTCACCGCGAAAAATGAGCCATGGGTACTGGCTTCCCAAGTGGACCAATGCTTCTTCATTACCGACCCGCCAAAGCCCAGTCGTGTTGTCGTGAGGAGAGGCAAAAGGAAGATCATCGGAATGGATGGAGTAGCCAATGAGCAAGACTTCGACAAGTACGGCGACCCGAAGATCGAACATGACGACGACGATGAAGTAGCAGCACACACCACAAGAAGAAGCAGGACCACCCTACCTAAAGGACGTCCGTTCCACAGAAGAACTCCATTTGCGAAAAAGAAGGGCAAGAAGATTGTGAACAGATAGCTAGCTAAGATCGATTGTATTTAAATCGTAGTCTTCATTTCTCGGGAACTTTTTGATATCATGAATATTTTTAAATTTCATGGGCACTTTTTGAATTCATGAATATTTTTTCAAATTTGATGATTTTTTTCATATTCAATATGAAAAAATATTGAATATTCATGAGGACACTTGATCTCGATCCCCCTCCCTCTCGATAGCTATCCCCCTCGCCAGATCCCCCTCGCCGCCGAGCACCCCCGCACCCTCCCCCACTCCACCGCCGCCGCCGACACCCCGCACCCTCCCCCACTTTTTGATGATATTTTTAAATAACAAATTGGATGATATTTTCAAATAAGAAATTTGATGATATTTTCAAATAACAAATTTGATGATATTTTCAATTAAAAAAAACTGATGATATTTTCAAAAAAAATTGATGATATTTGATGATATCTTCTATTCTAGTCCTCATGAAAATAACAAATTTGATAAAAAACAAATTATTAGATGCAACAAGAAATAATGAAAAAAAAGTTACTAATGGCGCACCCTAGGTGGGTGCGCCATTGCTATCAGAAAAAAAAAGTTACTAATGACGCACTAGAGGAGGGTGCGCCATTGCTATCAGAAAAAAAACTACTAATGGCGCACCAGAGGGTGGTGCGCCATTGCTATAGTGTCTAGCTGGATACACCTTCGCCCGATCCCCCCTTCCCTCTCCCTCGCGAGATCCCTCTCCCTCGATCCACCGCGCCGCTCCTTCCGTCGTCCCTCCCTCCATCGCGCCGCCGCTGCCGCTGCCCCGACGAACTGCACCGCAGCCGCCCACGCGCCCCCGCTGCCTCCCTCTCCCCTTCCTCCCCCTCGAGCCCGTGACCTCCCCGCCACCACCAAATCTCTCTCACCGGAGCTGCCCCTCGATAGCGGCTAGCCTCGTCGGACGCGCTCCTCGATGGCGGCGCGAGCCTCCCCGCGCGGCTGCTGCTCATCGACGACGGTTAGTCTCTGTCCCACCCTCCCTCTCTCCCCCGCTCATCCCCATGCCCCCACGGGGCAGCGACCTAGGGTTAGGAGCAGGAGCTCGCCGCTGCCGCCCCGTCATGCCGCTGCTGCTGCTTCTTGCGGTCGCCTTTCCCGTGCGCTCGTGCGCGGACGCCGGGCCCCACGTGCTCGTGCGTTGTCGCCGCCGCCCTCACGTAGCTGCTGTTTCTTGTTGTCAGTTTGATGTTTCTACCATACCTTCAATTCCTGCCATGCTTATCTTCAATTAACCATAGGGTTCCTAAGGTTTCTCAGATAGAGATATAAGTAATGGCCATTATAGATAGATGCGTGCAAATCACATGTTGTTAAGACAAGTCTAGGAAAATTATTTTGCCTGGTCCTACATGTTGCTATCAAAACCGGTCAAGAAATTCATAATTGCCATACATGTAGCTACCATTTTGTCATACAAATTGGTGCTCCTGCATATTGTTTTTGGTCCTTATAAATTGTTCAGTAGTGTTCCTGGAGGATGACTAAGGAATTAGTGCTCTGTTATGATTTCTTGATAGAATTGTTGAACTACTGTCCTATGTATTAGTACTGATTATTTGGGTCCTTATCCTTGCTTCAAAGGATGCTGGTAGGTAAATTGGTGGTCTTATTAACCATGATATTCCATTGTTTGCTTTCTTTTATGCATTATTTGTATACCATGTGATTTATATATTTGAGGTGCACAACCTTTATGTTGTGAATATCTTGTCCACTGATTGTTCAAGTAGTTACAACTTGGTCATCACTGTCTTTACCTGACCTATTGCAGATCTTGTGAGAATTGTAGTGCTCAAACTGTATGAAGATATTGCATGGTGGTTATGATGTAGTGTTTGACTTGTTTATTATGTTGTCTTGTGTCATTGGTTAGAAGATTTTGGTTAGCTGTAGCAGGAGAGTGCCTGCTGATTAGTGTTTATTTGCTTTTTTTGGCGCTTAATTGGTTATGATGTAGTGTATGATGTAGTGTTTGACTTGTTTATTATGTTAGTTCTTATCATGATTGTTGTGCTTATGGCTTTAGAAAATGATAAACTGTTTGAATCTGATAGGCAGGTGTCCTTTTAGATTTTGTTGGTAAATCTGTTTTATTCAATGGTTATTGACAGTAGATTATCATTCCTATTTTAGGAAGGTCTATTCCTGCAATATCATTGTTACCTTTTATTGGCAAATCATTTGGTTCACATCCTAGAATCTTGTTGGATTTGTAACTTGGTCCACTCAACTTCTTTTGTACCATGTGAGTCATCATTGATGAAGTAGTAGTTTAAGGTCTGTTGGGTGTACCTAAATTACTCTAGTGATAGGAGTAGTAGTGGTGGCCATCTAGTTGGACTACTACTGCTAGGACTTGCTCCAGATTTTAGGATTTCTTTTCTTTTAGGATTTATTTTCTTCTAGGACTAGGTTTTTATTATTTTTCTGTTGTGATTGTTTTTTGAGCTCTTTCTTTTTCATTTCCTACTATCCTTATCCTAATTATCTTAAATTGTTATGATGTGTGTAACAGGATTATATCTTGGATTTGCTAGTGGACTTTGGGAGTTTCTTAGCCAGCTTGGTGACTCCATATTTTTCACTATTTCAGCAAGTCTTTTGTAAGCATTAAACTTTTAGCACTACATTTTTATCCTATGTGTACAGCTGTTTGCTTCCAGTTGCTATATATGTATTTTTGTTACTAAAAATGATGAAGCTCCTGTCAATTGCTATACATATATATGTGTATGATGATCCTCCTTTCCTACAGTAGTATAGAACTTGCAGTAGTATGGCACTTGCAGTAGTATGGCACTTGCAGTAGTATGGCACTTGCAGTAGTGGTGCCTATGCAAGATACAGTTCAGATTTGATTAGTTCCATAAATTTGTATGACCAAATATATATTTCAGATTTGTATAGTTTCAGAGATTTTTATGACCAAAGATACAGTTCAGATTTGAATTGTTTCAGAAATTTGTATGACCAGAGACACAGTTGAGATTTGAATTGTTTCAGAAATTTGTATAACCAGAGATACAGTTCAGATTTGAATTGTTTCAGAAATTGGTATGACCAAAGATGCTATTGTATATAAATGGGCTGCTGTAGAACTGTTCTTCATCTTTAAAGTGTTGTTGTATAGAAATATGCTGAATTTTCTGCTCTGATTGTTGCTCAAAGAAATTTAGCAAAAAAATGCGGTCCTGGGAGACGCCGCTGCTGCTTGAGGCCCTTGAGAGTCCCTTCGTGTCGTGATGATTTTGCAGGTACCCCGAGAGGCCCTTGAGTTTGCTGGAATGTCGATTAACTTCCGTGCCGGAAAATTCGGGTACTCCATATGTCCTATTTTCAGCAGAGGTCATGCTAAAATTTTCCGTGAATTTTAGCATGACTTTGCTAAAAATCAGACATATGGGGTACTTGCTACTAATGCATGGGTCGGGGTATCTTAGTTCTTAATTAAGTAGGATCAATTGCACCTTTATTCTTGCTGCATTAAACCATAGGTGGCAATAGAGCCAAGTGATTAGGCCCAACTTAGAATTCTCCTCAGCATCGATAAACCCTAGATGATAAACCCAACATAGGTGGCAATAGAGCCAAGTGATTAGGCCCAACCTAGGGTGCCTCGGCATCGATAAACCCTAAATGATGAAAACTTAACTTAGCATTTAGGGTGCCTCGGCATCGACAAACCCTAAATGATGAAACCTTGGCTTTTAGGGTGCCTCGGTGTCGATGAGAATCTAAATGATGTACGCTTAGGCTTTTAGGGTGCCTCGGCATCGACAAACCCTAAATGATAAAAGCTTAGATTTTAGGATGCCTCGGTGTCGACAAACCCTAAATGATGAGACCATGATCTTGTTCCTTGACAATAACCAACTTTTTGACCAAACTATTTTCCTATTTAGAGCGAAACATGGCCAACAACGATGACGCTGGCGGTTCGGGCGGCAAGCGATTCTGGGATCTGTCCCAGGAGATGGAGGAACAAACTCACCGCTATGAGGACGCAGCGGAAGACACCGATCCTGACTACACAACCCCTAGTGGCGTCGGGGATGACACCACTGATGGTGCCGCCGAGGATGCCACCACTGATGATGGCGGCGCACACACAGATGGCAGCCAACCGAAGAAGCAAAGGAAGGACCGGCGCCCAAATGCGCTCCGCACCCTAAAGGAGGAATTTACTCAAGTGGACTCCGACGGGCATCCAACGGAGCCCAAACATATAGTCAAGGGGTACTCGCTTCAGCTGGGTGCACTCTCCGGAGCACCGTCTCGATCAACACCGAGAACCTTAGGCATGAGGACCGAGGGAATTTGCGCAATCTCCTCTTCACGAAGCTGCACAAACGATACAAGTTCCCCGCCGATTTTGAAAACACACACTTCTCAGGGAATAAAGTGAACAGTGCCGCCCTCACGAGGATGATCACGGCCATGTCTACTTGGAGAAGCGCGGTGAAGAGAATGATTGATAAAGGTGATAGTTATGAGAAGATCAAGTCAAAATATCCTTCGATCAACGAAGATGACTACAAGGAGTTCAAGATCAAGTGCGAGAGCAGCGCAACCTCCGAATCAAGTCAGTGGGGGAAAGAAATGCGGGAGTTGAACTTAGGGGAACACAAACTCGGTCCCAGCGGTTACAGAGTGGCGGAGCCTATATGGGACAAGGAGGACACGGAGCGTGCCGAGCAAGGCCTACCGCCCCGCTTCGAGAAATATAACGGTGACAAACAGACCAGGAACTTTGTCAGGGCCCGGTACAAGGAGGACCCGATAACAAAGGAGCTTACCACGGATCCGAAGACCAGGGCGCTTGAGCTTGTTCTGGTAAGGAATACACCCCACGTAATTAGCTCCATATGGTTGCACTCTAATTAATCCCCAATATTTCTAAATGGTTCATGTTCCTTACGCAGGACACTGAAAGCAGTAGCGCGGGGTCGTCTCAGAGCTCCCCTTTCGACACCCCTTTAAAGAGGGCGTTGAACATAATGAAAAGCAAGGATAAGCTCAGTAAGCCAACGTCAGCTGGTCGTGTGGCTGGCAAAGGCTTGTCCACAAAATGGTCGTCATACTATACCACTGGTGGGCGGAAGGAGAAAAAGACCAGCTCGGAAAGCCAGACGCGCGAGGTTGAAGCACTCAAGGCACAAGTGGCGCGGATTCTGGATTTTGTCCAAGAGCAAGTGGAACAACAACTGGGAACAAAGCTCAACACCATGGTTCCTATGTTGATTCATGGGCTGACGACGTGGATTGCGGGCGGCCAATAGGGGCCTCCCCCGGTTCCCAGCTTCACGGCCAGCAACTCGCACAGCGCGCAGGCGACCCCATTGGTGTCTCCGGCGGAGGCGGTATTCGTGTCTCTGGCGCCGGCACGGGCATTGGAGCTTAATGCACCCGGGTGTACGCCGGCCGACACCTCGCCAGCAAGCGCCCCCTTTGTCAGTTACACGCCCACCGTTGGTGGTGCCTCGACATTAGCCGAGCTCGACGGCATCACGGAAACTAAGCCTCTCGGCCGATGACTTCATCTCCTTGCCTTTGACTGGGCATCCCTGACGCCCTACATGTTTTCGCAGGGCGCCGCCGACATTCCTTGCACTCTTCTGCACTTCATGGGCGGCGAGTTGGTCGATGTCGCCAAGGGCAGAATCATTTAACCGGGAAACCCCATGTTCCACGGTAATCCGATGCCACCCACAGTGTATAGGGTTGAAGTGGTTCGGGTGCTGCCAGGCTGCGACGAGCTGTTACCTCCGATTCGACCCGCTGGGGCCGACGAAGAAGATGAGATGACCCTCAGTGCCTGCGTAAACTGGCCCCTGCTTTGGCCGAAGAGCCAGATACGTTTGGGGGCAGGAGACACCACCCCACAGACAAGACTGTGACACCCCAAAAATTTGGCCTTGTTTTATTAAATTAAAATTTTGCTAGGAATTAAAACTTTGGATTTCTGAGCTCCATTTTGATTTTTAAATCATTTCCTTCCCTGTTATGATGAGTTTTTCCCAAAGAGAAAACTTTTCAAATATGTTATTGGACTTGTTTAACCTCTCAAGAAAAACTTTTCTTTTATCAGTATAACTAATTAACTAATTTAATTGCTTGATCTTTACCTTCTTGAAAATAGTTTTTCAAGGTTATATGGCCATATTTGAACTACAACCATTTGATAGATTCACTTAAAATTTCCACAAAAATTTGGAGATGTCATGTGATGTTTTTAAATCACTTTTATGCAAAAATATATTTCATTCATGAAATATTTTGAGCCCTACACTCAGTTTTTCTTCTCTGGTCCAGAGTGCATTTTGCACTACAACCCTTTTATATATTTCTTTAAAACTTCTACCAAAATTAGGGGAGGTCAGTAGGAGCATATTATTCCATTTTGTGCAAAAATCCAGGGTTGTTCTTTGAAAATATTGAGTGAATCAACCTCATTTCCATTCTGGACCAACTTGATGATTTGTACAGCAACCACCATTTTAATTGCTCCTATATCCATGATTACTTTTTCTACTGGTAGTCCCCCTTGCCAAACCCTTAAGTCCAGGAGCATGCACCCATTGGATTAATTTTGGTTCATGAAATAATGCCATTTATTTCCTGTCCAGAATTGAAATTCTGCTAGACTTGCACTAACAAGTTTGTGCATTTCACCAACTAACATCACCACCCTCTCTTTCATCCACAGAGACACTGATTTGGAGATTTTGGCCACTCCAAGAAATGCCTAAGTGCCCTTAGCATTTTGTCAAACACCATGATGGGCATGATCTGTTTTGGCATGAATTTTTGGTTTGCACTGTGAACCTGATCTCCTGACCAAACCAGCTTGTCTACTGATCCCCTTGCAAGCCATAGCCTAGAACTGCTAATCCTCAGCTCCAACCAAGCCATCTAGCAGGCCAGGGCATTTCGCCGAACAGATGGTCGGCGTGCTCTGGGCACGCCCAGAGCGCGCATATTGCAGCCGCGCACACGAGCCGACACGCTGGCCCCCACGGTTTTGGCTCGCTCTGCAGCACCTCGCCACGCGCTACCCTTCTCACCGCAACGCGCCAAGCAGCCCCCGCCACGCCCGGCAGGCCAAGAGCTAGCCGCCGCCGCCGCCGACAGCCCCTGCTCCATTCAGCGCCGCCCAAGCCACCCCGGCTCGCCACCTGGCCCCGGCACAGCCCGAGCTCATCCACACGGGTGTCCGCTAGCGTTCGTCGCCGCCACGTCGCCCTAGCTACAGAGAGACGGTTCGCCGGAGAGCTTATCCCCACCGCCGCGGAACCGACCTTGGCGCGCTATAAATGGACCCCCCGAGCTTCCCCGAGCACGCAGGCGACCTTATGCTACCCCCATGGCGCTCCCCTGCCTCGCATTCGACCCGGGGAGGCCTCCTTCCTCATCTCCGGCAACTCCGGCCGCCGCCACCGCCCCGGCCAATCCGGCACCTCCAGTACCTCCCCCTCTCCGTTCTCTTCGCCAGGAACTTCCTCATCCTCCCATGAACCTTTCCCACTACTTGATTTTGATCGGGAACCATCGCCGCCACAATGTCACTTCGCCACCGAAGCTTTCCTCCGCCGCGGAGCTCGCCGCCGGCAGCTCCCTCCACCTCCAGCTACCCTGCGACCACCGGGAGGACCGCACTGGAGTGGCGGATCCATCCCCGCCCTCAGGGCCCCGCGAGGAGCCGCCAGTCGCCGGCGACAATCGCCGGAGCTCCGCCTCCGCTCGGGACAGAGGAAGGAGAGGGAAAGAGACTAGTCAAACCTGACTAGTGGGCCCCCTGGACCCACTGTCAGCGACCCCGTGCCTGTCCACGTGGGATTAAGTGAAGACGTAATCCGCCTAGTACGTTTTCCCCGCTCCGAAAGCGTATTCCCCTCCGAAACGTTTTCTTTTCTGTTTTAATTTAAATAACAGATTTGACCAGAACTTTGACTGGCTATAACTTTTTAAATATAACTCCAAATGAATTAATTCTTTTTCCTACATCTCTCAAATATTGTCTAGTTTATTTTAAGATTTATTTGAATATTTTCCAAACAACTTTTTTGTACTGTTTTTGAAATAGGTGTTATTTGCATATTCTTGAAAATAGGATTTTTGGGAGAGAAAGAAGCTTTCAAAAATTTGGAGAGCACCCCCACCTCTCCACACCATGAAGGCAAGCATTCTGAACCCTGGCATAATGTTTTTGGTGTGTTATTTGACACGTTTATAACACCACCTTACTTCGGAGGACTTGTTATTTCATGTGACATGATCATTTGCATGGAAGCATATCAGTGATTTCCTTGCTGTTGGAAATGAATATTATTGTGATGGTAATCCTCCTCATGTGCCTTGCATGCATGCCGGAAAGGAATCCGGGAAAGCCTCGGCCTTGGGTAGGCGTGAGCTTGTCGCCGGTCCCCGTCGGGACGGTTATGTCCGGTATGGCATGGTAAGGTACATTGAGTGGTGATTTCTTCGGTTGAAATATATTTGTTATACATGTCATGCAGGGAACTCATAAGCCTCCTGAGTCGGCCATAGATCGAGTCTTGTTCCGGTAACCCCCATACTTGTTTTCGTACTGCCACTGGTCCCTACCGTAGGTGGGGTATGGTTCAGTAAGTTGTTAACCCTTGTCTTGGCACACACCGTACAGAGAGGCCATGGTGGAAGATACCGGTTGTAGCCGGTAGGCATGCCACCTGGTCCGGGGGCATGGGTGTATCCGGTTGGGACCGAGAGGGGGCACCCCTTAGAGCGCGCGATAGAAATTTGATCCCATGCTACGCGAGGTTGTAGCCTCCCCACTTAGAGTTTTGCTTAACAGGTGTCATGGGTGATTCCAGACACGAGTGAAAGCTGGTGTGTGCAAGTCAGGTGTGTTTCAATTAAAAGACCGTAGACGGAATTAGTCCGATGGACTAATGGAATCCGTTACTCGTGGGTAAAGAGTACACTCTCTGCAGAGATATTAAACCTATTCGAATAGCCGTGTCCATGGTTAAGGATTACAGTCTGGGATGGGTCAGGTATCGGTCTTAGTGTCGGTCTTCGGAGGTGAAACGGTTAACCAGAAATGGAATTACTACTCGTGACTTGTGATATCTATGATTATTATTATTGTTGACTAACCCGTGATATTATTGTTATTACCGAGTATCTATGGGATGGTTCTACCTCTGGGATATTCATTATGATTATTTCTTTTAAAGCCCTTTATGTGGTGTCGCTCAGACGCCCGACTGTGGCATTTCTTTTAAAGCCCTTTATGTGGTGTCGCTCAGACGCCCGACTGTGGCATTTCTTTTAAAGCCCTTTTAATGGTGTCGCTCAGACGCCCGACTGTGGCATTTCTTTTAAAAGCCATTTATGTGGCATCGCTCAGATGCCCAACTGCGGCATTTCTTTTAAAGCCCTTTATGTGGTGTCGCTAAGACGCCCGACTGTGGCATTGCTTGCTATTTGTTTCATAAATTTTTATACTATCATGTTATTGCATTTTATAAATAACTTGCTTGCACGCATCTGAGTTTCATTATCTTTGTGACTGACGTCATGAGCATAAAATATTTTTAGCACATCATGGTTATATTATACCTGTGTTCATAATGTTTGCGAGTACATTCAAAGTACTCACTGGCTTGTCCCTGGCTATTGTCTTGGCCAGATTTTCTTGCTCGGAGAGGAGCGACGCGATGCCAGCCCCGGAACCCACTCAATGGAGATAGCAGCCTCGCGAAGATAGGAATTAGCCTGGTCAGCTGTTCCCGTGGGAAATGGAGTCCCATAGACACTGATGATTCACAGACCCGCTTCCGCCATCAACCACTAGAAACCATTTGTTGTACTCACTGGCCAGAATGGCCTTGTACTACATATTTTGTTTTTCTGCTTGGAATTTCTGTATCAAGTTGGAGCCTCATCAGCTAACAGTAATCCTGGGGCTGATGAGCACGACGGTCTTTTCTGGAAATTTATTACCCGGAAAACCGGTCGTGACAGACTTGGTATCAGAGCCAGGCTGACCATTGGCTAATCCTATCTTAGCCAGGTCAATAAACTTAGGCAACCAACCCACTAGACCTTAGCCAAACCCCAGCCAAGCTTCTCGTGCAAGATAGCCACACAGTGACCCAACACCTTTTTGGCAGTCGGTGCCCAACCTATCAACCTAACCTGTCACTCATGCGCCAGTGACTGGCCCCTAAATAGTCCTTTCTCGCAAGCGTGCGAAGGAAGACTCCGTCCCCTTTTTCTTATAAAAAGGGCGCGCTAGCCCAACCCAGCACAGCACAGCCGCTACCCCAAACCGAGCCACAATGCCTGGACCTATAGTGCACAACGAAACCACAGCAACCAACCTTGGAGGTTTTGTGACCATCCTCGCAAACCTCACCCGTCGTGCCTACGCGTTAGAGGAGCCACCAGAATATGTTGTGTATCAAGGACCCATGAGCGGTGAAGACCGCCAATTCTGGGCCACTGTGCACATTTACGGTAGGAGTCTAGCACCCGAGCGCCCCTACAGGTTCACTGGAAGAACAACTTCCTTTGAGCCACAAGCCATCCAGCTAGCCGCTCGAGAGGCTATAGTTCATCTCAGGCACTTGTCGCCCAGAGTTAACTGTCGCTCGTTCCACTACTACCCCAGACGTGAAGGGTATGGTAGACCACCCCAAGTTGCCAACGGAGATCACGAGACGGACCCCGCATTGTTGCACCTAGTGCGCTATGTAAGTGCACTAGAGGCACTGTTCGACCAGATCACCATTGATCTAATTGCAGCTCGTGGAGAGCTGGTTCGTCGAGCCCCGGCGAGAGGAGAAAACGAGCCCAACGCCGACAACCCAGTCGTGCTGTTTGGACAACCGATCGAGACCCCGAGATCTGCCCCAGCCATCGGCCAAGGTGCTGCGATAACCCCTGAGGTGCTTCGTCGCATTTTGGGAGCACACTCCAACGGAGTTGTGCCCAACAATCCCCGCGATGGTCATCATCACTACCCCGACCCTGCAGTTCCCCCGCCATCTCCGACTAATCCCGGCAGTGAGACACGTGGAGAAGCCTCGACATCCACCAGGCACGCCCGTTTAGACATGAACGAGGTAGACTAAGCCGTATGAGTAGTACCGAGTCTCAGTGTATCCTTACTTTGTAATCGTGCGACCGTGTATAATAATGCAGCCTGTCGTTGTGCCTCTGTTTTAATAGTAGCCTTGCATATTTGGTCAGCGCATAGTTGCACATTTTCCGGGCACAACTACCAAAACCAACCCGACGACAACCACAGTAACACGTCTCTTTATGAGATATGTGTATCTCTGACACTGACCCGACCTTTGGAGCTAAGCTGGCAAATCTATTACCTTTCACCACGGTAAAATGATCCAGCTCCATTGCTATATAAAGGCCACCTTGTGACCTTACCCAACAACCCTCACTTTGTGCACCACACTCGCACTTTTCCCTGTCATGCCGAGCCCCAGCATTCATCTGAGAACCCCAGATCAACCCCAGGTAGCTTTGTCAAAATATTGTGGGATTTTACCCGTAGTACCATGGGTTCTACCCAGCCACCTCAGTACGAGCTGTTCAAATCGAGGATCATCTCTTCCACCTTGGAATATTGGGCAGCAGTGCACATTCCTCCTGTAGACTCCAATCAAGATCCAATAGAAGTTTCCTTCGTGGGGAAATCTATGCCAACCCCACACTTGGCCATAGAAGCTGCTGCGAAAGAAGCGATTGCTCGTCTTCGATTCGCAGTACCCTATGCCCACGAACGAGGATATTATTACTTTCCGAGTCGTGCAGCACCCGGAGAAGTAACATCTTTTCCCGGTGGACGTATTGAGAGAGACCCAGTTCTGGCCAACCTTATCCAGTACATCATTGCTCAAGAGCATTTGAACCAGCGAGTGATGGATTATCTCCAGAGCCTCACAGATTTAAATCCTCAGATAGCCATCGGCAGACCACTGGGACCCGACCCGGAGAGACGCATACATCAGCTGGTCAATCCTCTTCCTCCGATAGAAGAGGAGTGTATCCCTTTACCAGAGACATTTTATCAGGACCCCACCCAGTTCCCGTTTTCATTTTAGACGTCACTATTGTATTTGTTCCTTGCAGCATTTATTTATGTGTGTGACTTATGCGTGATACCCTGAGTTTGTACGACGAGTCAATTATTTGGCTTCTACTAATGTGTGTAGTTTTTGTTGTGGATTATGCTCCTAAAAATTAACTGTTTTTCCCTCGCAAAATCCTGGAGTGAGACTTCTTTTTCCTGAATTGCTACACCTGCCACTTCACGACGCGGATTAATTAATTTCACACAGCACCACGGCAGCAGTCCCACAACCGCTCGAATGCATATGGAGCTTTTGTTTTTCACAACGGCTCTTAGCAAATCTCGAGGACGAGATTTTTCTTAAGGGGGATAGTATTGTGACACCTCAAAAATTTGGCCTTGTTTTATTAAATTAAAATTTTGCTAGGAATTAAAACTTTGGATTTCTGAGCTCCATTTTGATTTTTAAATCATTTCCTTCCCTGTTATGATGAGTTTTTCCCAAAGAGAAAACTTTTCAAATATGTTATTGGACTTGTTTAACCTCTCAAGAAAAACTTTTCTTTTATCAGTATAACTAATTAACTAATTTAATTGCTTGATCTTTACCTTCTTGAAAATTGTTTTTCAAGGTTATATGGCCATATTTGAACTACAACCATTTGATAGATTCACTTCAAATTTCCACAAAAATTTGGAGATGTCATGTGATGTTTTTAAATCACTTTTATGCAAAAATATATTTCATTCATGAAATATTTTGAGCCCTACACTCAGTTTTTCTTCTCTGGTCCAGAGTGCATTTTGCACTACAACCCTTTTATATATTTCTTTAAAACTTCTACCAAAATTAGGGGAGGTCAGTAGGAGCATATTATTCCATTTTGTGCAAAAATCCAGGGTTGTTCTTTGAAAATATTGAGTGAATCAACCTCATTTCCATTCTGGACCAACTTGATGATTTGTACAGCAACCACCATTTTAATTGCTCCTATATCCATGATTACTTTTTCTACTGGTAGTCCCCCTTGCCAAACCCTTAAGTCCAGGAGCATGCACCCATTGGATTAATTTTGGTTCATGAAATAATGCCATTTATTTCCTGTCCAGAATTGAAATTCTGCTAGACTTGCACTAACAAGTTTGTGCATTTCACCAACTAACATCACCACCCTCTCTTTCATCCACAGAGACACTGATTTGGAGATTTTGGCCACTCCAAGAAATGCCTAAGTGCCCTTAGCATTTTGTCAAACACCATATGGGCATGATCTGTTTTGGCATGAATTTTTGGTTTGCACTGTGAACCTGATCTCCTGACCAAACCAGCTTGTCTACTGATCCCCTTGCAAGCCATAGCCTAGAACTGCTAATCCTCAGCTCCAACCAAGCCATCTAGCAGGCCAGGGCATTTCGCCGAACAGATGGTCGGCGTGCTCTGGGCACGCCCAGAGCGCGCATATTGCAGCCGCGCACACGAGCCGACACGCTGGCCCCCACGGTTTTGGCTCGCTCTGCAGCACCTCGCCACGCGCTACCCTTCTCACCGCAACGCGCCAAGCAGCCCCCGCCACGCCCGGCAGGCCAAGAGCTAGCCGCCGCCGCCGCCGACAGCCCCTGCTCCATTCAGCGCCGCCCAAGCCACCCCGGCTCGCCACCTGGCCCCGGCACAGCCCGAGCTCATCCACACGGGTGTCCGCTAGCGTTCGTCGCCGCCACGTCGCCCTAGCTACAGAGAGACGGTTCGCCGGAGAGCTTATCCCCACCGCCGCGGAACCGACCTTGGCGCGCTATAAATGGACCCCCCGAGCTTCCCCGAGCACGCAGGCGACCTTATGCTACCCCCATGGCGCTCCCCTGCCTCGCATTCGACCCGGGGAGGCCTCCTTCCTCATCTCCGGCAACTCCGGCCGCCGCCACCGCCCCGGCCAATCCGGCACCTCCAGTACCTCCCCCTCTCCGTTCTCTTCGCCAGGAACTTCCTCATCCTCCCATGAACCTTTCCCACTACTTGATTTTGATCGGGAACCATCGCCGCCACAATGTCACTTCGCCACCGAAGCTTTCCTCCGCCGCGGAGCTCGCCGCCGGCAGCTCCCTCCACCTCCAGCTACCCTGCGACCACCGGGAGGACCGCACTGGAGTGGCGGATCCATCCCCGCCCTCAGGGCCCCGCGAGGAGCCGCCAGTCGCCGGCGACAATCGCCGGAGCTCCGCCTCCGCTCGGGACAGAGGAAGGAGAGGGAAAGAGACTAGTCAAACCTGACTAGTGGGCCCCCTGGACCCACTGTCAGCGACCCCGTGCCTGTCCACGTGGGATTAAGTGAAGACGTAATCCGCCTAGTACGTTTTCCCCGCTCCGAAAGCGTATTCCCCTCCGAAACGTTTTCTTTTCTGTTTTAATTTAAATAACAGATTTGACCAGAACTTTGACTGGCTATAACTTTTTAAATATAACTCCAAATGAATTAATTCTTTTCCTACATCTCTCAAATATTGTCTAGTTTATTTTAAGATTTATTTGAATATTTTCCAAACAACTTTTTTGTACTGTTTTTGAAATAGGTGTTATTTGCATATTCTTGAAAATAGGATTTTTGGGAGAGAAAGAAGCTTTCAAAAATTTTGGAGAGCACCCCCACCTCTCCACACCATGAAGGCAAGCATTCTGAACCCTGGCATAATGTTTTTGGTGTGTTATTTGACACGTTTATAACACCACCTTACTTCGGAGGACTTGTTATTTCATGTGACATGATCATTTGCATGGAAGCATATCAGTGATTTCCTTGCTGTTGGAAATGAATATTATTGTGATGGTAATCCTCCTCATGTGCCTTGCATGCATGCCGGAAAGGAATCCGGGAAAGCCTCGGCCTTGGGTAGGCGTGAGCTTGTCGCCGGTCCCCGTCGGGACGGTTATGTCCGGTATGGCATGGTAAGGTACATTGAGTGGTGATTTCTTCGGTTGAAATATATTTGTTATACATGTCATGCAGGGAACTCATAAGCCTCCTGAGTCGGCCATAGATCGAGTCTTGTTCCGGTAACCCCCATACTTGTTTTCGTACTGCCACTGGTCCCTACCGTAGGTGGGGTATGGTTCAGTAAGTTGTTAACCCTTGTCTTGGCACACACCGTACAGAGAGGCCATGGTGGAAGATACCGGTTGTAGCCGGTAGGCATGCCACCTGGTCCGGGGGCATGGGTGTATCCGGTTGGGACCGAGAGGGGGGCACCCCTTAGAGCGCGCGATAGAAATTTGATCCCATGCTACGCGAGGTTGTAGCCTCCCCACTTAGAGTTTTGCTTAACAGGTGTCATGGGTGATTCCAGACACGAGTGAAAGCTGGTGTGTGCAAGTCAGGTGTGTTTCAATTAAAAGACCGTAGACGGAATTAGTCCGATGGACTAAAGGAATCCGTTACTCGTGGGTAAAGAGTACACTCTCTGCAGAGATATTAAACCTATTCGAATAGCCGTGTCCATGGTTAAGGATTACAGTCTGGGATGGGTCAGGTATCGGTCTTAGTGTCGGTCTTCGGAGGTGAAACGGTTAACCAGAAATGGAATTACTACTCGTGACTTGTGATATCTATGATTATTATTATTGTTGACTAACCCGTGATATTATTGTTATTACCGAGTATCTCTGGGATGGTTCTACCTCCGGGATATTCATTATGATTATTTCTTTTAAAGCCCTTTATGTGGTGTCGCTCAGACGCCCGACTGTGGCATTTCTTTTAAAGCCCTTTATGTGGTGTCGCTCAGACGCCCGACTGTGGCATTTCTTTTAAAGCCCTTTATGTGGTGTCGCTCAGACGCCCGACTGTGGCATTTCTTTTAAAGCCCTTTATGTGGTGTCGCTCAGACGCCCAACTGTGGCATTTCTTTTAAAGCCCTTTATGTGGTGTCGCTAAGACGCCCGACTGTGGCATTGCTTGCTATTTGTTTCATAAATTTTTATACTACCATGTTATTGCATTTTTATAAATAACTTGCTTGCACGCATCTGAGTTTCATTTTTGTGACTGACGTCATGAGCATAAAATATTTTTAGCACATCATGGTTATATTATACCTGTGTTCATAATGTTTGCGAGTACATTCAAAGTACTCACTGGCTTGTCCCTGGCTATTGTCTTGGCCAGATTTTCTTGCTCGGAGAGGAGCGACGCGATGCCAGCCCCGGAACCCACTCAATGGAGATAGCAGCCTCGCGAAGATAGGAATTAACCTGGTCAGCTGTTCCCGTGGGAAATGGAGTCCCATAGACACTGATGTTCACAACCCGCTTCCGCCATCAACCACTAGAAACCATTTGTTGTACTCACAGGCCAGAATGGTCTTGTACTACATATTTTGTATTTTGCTTGGAATTTCTGTATCAAGTTGGAGCCTCATCAGCTAACAGTAATCCTGGGGCTGATGAGCACGACGGTCTTTTCTGGAAATTTATTACCCGAAAAACCGGTCGTGACAAAGACCGCCAGTCGTGCCGGCGCCAAGCCATGGCAAGAACGCCGCAATGCTACCGGACCTACTGGACATCCCTATGCCGGACATCCCTATGGCACAGGATCCGGACATCCCTATGGCACAGGATCCGGACGACGACGACAACGACGACGGTACATTTACCAAAGTCGATAAGTACTTTGCCGAACATGGGTACGCTGACGAGTTCTGCAGGCCTCTTTCTCAAGAACCCAACCAAGACGACCGCGATCTAGCTGGTACGGCGGAGAAATCCAATTGCAACAGGCGTCGTCTGGCGTTCAGTTCTCAGGAGACACCTCCAGCTCCCGCCTTCACCGAGCCTTAGATAGCTGAGGTGTGGAATATTATCAGCCCCAACACGCTCAAGAAGGCGGTCTGTGAGCAGAACTCGGTCCCATTACAGGAGATCAAGAAGAAGGGACAGAAACGAAAGACTAACAAGGGCGCCGGTGCGAGCCAGCTGGCACCGAGTTCGATCCATGCTCAGGACGGGCCACCTTCACCTAAGGATATTTCGAGGAGGGTGCATGTGGCGGGTAGGGCGATGCTACCGCCAAATATGCTCAATGCTGCAACCAGTGCTATGCGGAATCTGCACGACAGTGTTCTTTCTTTGGAGAAGCGGCGTCTCAGAGAGAATGGTGTGGCATACCCGATTTTCGTGGCCAAGGTGCCAGAGGGCAAGGGCTTTGTGGATGGCGACATCGGGGGTACGATCGTCCTGCGGTTTGATGACATCTTTGCTATGTTTAACCTTCATCCGCTGCACTACACCTTCGTTCGGCTACTTTCGCTGAGTATGGAGATGCGGATCATTAGAGACAAGACCCTGGACATCGTGATAGTCGACCCCTTCTACATGCGTGCCAAGCACTTGAGCAGCGCAGGGGACCGCCAAGTTGTGAGTTCACACCTCAAAGGCATCATTCTAGCAAACCCAGATAAGGATAACTTCCTTGTGGCTTACTTTCCCGAGTAAGTGATCCCTTAACCGCCCCGTAACATATGATTTCTTAGATTTCGATCATTCTTTTTTTTCTAACATTCCGTGTTCTGTGCAGTGACACACATTGCACACTCATCCTCTTAGGCCCGAAATATTCCATGGCCACGTATTTCGACCCGAAACGTAACTCTAAGATAGACTACTGAAATGCCAAGAAAGTTCTTGATGATGTTCTCCCCGGCTACGCAAAATCTGGAGGCACCTTCACCAGGGCAGTTCGTAAGTATGGCAAGCACACCTTCTCACACAATACGAAGTTCTGCTGCGTCAAGCAGCCGCCTGGCGATCAGAAGGATGCCTACTATGCCCTCCATCACATGCGGGCTATCGTAAGGGACCATCATCACCTTCTGCTACCAGATAATCTCAAAGATTGGGCCGCGAGGTTGTCGGCAATCCAGGTCGCGTACCTCAGACAAGAATTCTTTCGCATCCAGTCGGAGTTTGCGGACATCATCCATCAAGATGTCCTCCATACCTTGGGGCAGTTCTTCCTCAGATATCAACAGTCCAACAGTGAGATAGATGGAACGCTACAAATGCAGGGTGACAACGACCGCGATTTCATGACCATCACGACAGACGGCGGCTTCATCCACGCTCCTGTCCGATGAGTCGAGTCGAAAGTAGCGATGTGTAGTTCTGAAACATTGATTGGCTCATGTTGTAATTAAACTTTAATGAATTCGTATGTCTCTTTGGTTTGGACAGTCGTTCAACTTAGATGTAATCGATGCTATTTATTAGTAGGATCATGAATCATGCTATTAATGTCTTGCTTTTCTATTCCGATCCTTTTGTTGCATACTTACATATTGCTTATGTATTGTCTGTTGTTTGGCTTGTGCATAGAGATGCCTTCGTATGTCGTGTACAAGAGTAAGGTTCCCGGAGTCTACGACGACTGGGAGGAGTGTCGGAGACAGGTTCACCATTTCAGCGGTAATAGTTACAAAGGGTACACCACTAGGGCGGAGGCCGAATCTAAATACGCCTGCTATCTAGCGGGAGACAGTAGAGAGCGTTGGAGGAACCGGGTGAAGACCAGTTTGATCGCGATGATGCTCATCGTGATGACCGCACCTCTCTTCTATGTGATGGTAGTTTAGATGATTGATATCGACTTGTAATGTGAAGACAAACTCGATACTCGCGGTCTTGAGACTTGTAATGTTTTATCTTTGTTCGGTCTTTTGAATTCGGAGACTAATATGATGAATTGTATTCGGAGACTAATCTTCTATTGTTTTCGATGAATCTGTTGTTGCTGTGTGCTGCTGTCTATATTTTGTCCAATAATATATTTTGTAACCTGTGCAAAAATCGGAAAAGTAAAAAAAACAAATATTCATACTAATGGCGCATCACCTCCAGGTGTGCCATTAGTATGCCAAAGGATACTAATGGCGCATCACCACAGAGTGCGCCATTAGTATGACAAAGCACATGGTTACGTATGCCCCCCGGGAGGCATACTAATGGCGCATGGTGTTACATACTAATGGCGCACTGCTTGGTGCGCCATTAGTATACCAGATACTAATGGCACACCACTGGTGCGCCATTAGTAAAAAATACTAGTGGCGTGGTACTAATGGCGCACCGGTAGTGCGCCATTAATAGGCAAAACCGGTGCGCCATTAGTAGGCCTTTTCCTAGTAGTGTTAAGACCAAGGCAGAGGTGATGAACATTTTAGAAGGGCATTTCAGGTTCATTGAAAATATTTTCAGTAAACCATAGTTGATTTCAGGGGGTGTTGGGGGTTCTGTTATCCCCAATTCAAGTTTCTGATAAATGAAATGAACACGATGCAACACTCTAATGCATGAACTAGCTAGGGTGTGACAACTCACCCCCACTCAGAAAAATCTCGTCCCGAGATTTAGGATCCTCCGGAAAAAGGAGGGATACTCGAGTCGAAGATGATCCTCCCTTTCCCAAGCACTAGTGCAGAACCGGGCAATAGCATCGGTTCATAAGGCCCTTTAGTGCCGGTTCCATAACCGGCACTAAAGTGTGGGCACTAAAGGCCCCCCCCCTTTAGTACCGGCTCAGCACGAACCGATGGTAAAGGGCAACCACGTGGCACGAGCCAGCTCCGGGGGGCTGGAGCCCTTTAGTACCGGTTGGTAATACCAACTGGTACTATAAGGTTTGGGTTTTTTTAGTTTTATGATTTGTTTTTCATTTAATTTTGTGTTTCCATTTTAATTCATTTTCGTTTGCTGGTATTTTACGATACTACACATTGTACACGTTATGCATATATATATATATATATATATATATATATATATATATATATATATATATATATAGAATTTCTAGTAGAACCAATCATGCATATATATATCATCAATGTCTCACAAACCACCATATTAATTAATTCACACATACACAAATGTATAGCTATATACAATTTCTCCTACATATGCATGTTGCCTTCGGAGCCAGTGGCATTAGCCTAATTGGTGCCTTCGGAGCACGATGACAATTGGAAGTGGTTTTCATGGGGCGGTAGCAGGTAATAGTATTCTCCCTTCGAATTTATGACCTGGTCGAGCAAAAATCCCGCTATTTCCTCTTGAAGTGCTTCTACGCGCTCCATTTCTAGGAGCTTCTCCCGCACCTCTATGAACTGTTAAGAAGGAGATCAATATGCATGTATATTAGTTGTGTGACTAGATATCGATAATGGTGTAAAAATTGTGAATAGTGTTCTGACAAGCGAACCCATTCCTGTCTTTAAGATCTGCTCCTTTCGGACGCCATCATGCGAATGTTCTCGCAAACGCAGAATGCACACAGATCAGTCCCATGCGCCTGCTTCAGGGCCTTTACGAGAATGGAATTTGATCAGATAATAA
The DNA here is from genome assembly GCF_018294505.1 of Triticum aestivum. Lineage (NCBI taxonomy): Eukaryota > Viridiplantae > Streptophyta > Magnoliopsida > Poales > Poaceae > Triticum > Triticum aestivum. The sequence continues at coordinate 758,139,265 of NC_057801.1, forward strand.
TTGATCAAGCATGATAATTAAAGAGATGGCAGCTAGCTAGCTAGCTAGTACGACTTAATTACTTACCTTGGGTCGAAACCATTGAAGCTTTTTTTCCATTTGCCATCCGTCACGCTGATGAACCTTGCCCAAGCCCTGCCCGCCGACAAAGAAAATGAATAAAGGGGTTATTAAATAGTTCATATCATGAAATGACGAACTAAATAGGCCGAGATATATAGTTAATAATGATTGAAATTACCTGTTGACTATCCCAAACAAGATGTTATAGTCAGTTTTAACTTTGAGTAGTGAGTCCAGTATTTCAACTGTTCCGGCGTCAACTTTAATGATACACAAGACCCAGTGAAATCTGCATGCACACACGTTTGCATGTCTTAATTAAGCGGGCATATGTAAGCAAAAACATGTAGCTAGCTAGTAGGCAAAAACAGAGAATTTGTAGTACAAGACAGTGTGACTCACTGGAAGTTGTAAGGAAGTAGTATATCTTCATTGTATTTGAGGCGCTTCAAGAACTCTAGCATGTTGTCCTCTACGTCCTTTTGATGATGTGGATTTATCCGCCATGTGTATTCATTAACGGTGTTTGGGTCAATGAACCCAATGCCATAGCGTCCACCTTTTCTCATTTCATACATCTTCATCCTGCATAATACCACAGAAAAGAATATAGTGAGGATAATTACAGGTAATGATTGATCAAAAGGATCACTACAGCTAGCTTGAGACTTAAATTACAGAAAGAAATCACTTACAGACAATAGCAACTGACGATAGATTTGTCGAGTGCGTCTTGATTGTATAACTGAAACAGTTCAGAATACTCAACGGACAGAGCTTTCTCATGGAAGTAATGCTCCTCCTTGACATTCACCATGAGGGACAATCAATCTGAAATCTTGGTAATGTTCATGTACCATTGATGCAATTCATACATTCTCGTTGGGAGGTTCTTGACCTTGTCTGGCTCGACCAAAGGTTGGCCCCGGACATATTTCCGTTTTATTTCATCCTCTCTAAGCACAGGCATGGGCTCGATCTCGAGGAGTTGTCCAACAGTGATGTTGAGAACTTCAGCCTGCATTATATGGTCCTTGGTTATTACCACATTGCCCACCTCGGGAACGTTAACTGTTTGCCCAAAATAATATTGGGTGCGCGTACTGTCACGTGTTGTTGGCACAACAAGAGAGGGGATCGATTGCGCCGCCTGTTCTCCCAGCTGGGGAATGGTTTTCCCGCATTTTTTGACAGCTGCTTGTTGTTTGCTCGATCCCAAGCTCGCCTCCTTACGTAGACGTGCTCGATTTAACTTCCTGATGTGGCGCTCATAGTCTGTGTCAACAGGCTTGGGAGCTGGTGGTTGAGCCATATGAATGAAGTGGTCAATCGTTTCCTCAGGCACTTTCTCCCTTGGTGGCGGTGGCGGTTTCGGTGCAAAATGGGCTTCCACCTCGGCCTTTGATATGGCTGCGTTTTCCTCCTCGGACTTGTCATAAGGCCTCTGCGGAAGAGGCGTGAGGCTTGGACCATATTTATATCGCTTGCCTCCGCCTGTACTTCCTGTACTACCTCGACTCGTACTGCTACGCACCATAGCTGCGGGGTGTCTCTTCTGCGATTGCTGAGGCGGCGGAGACGGCTGACGGGGCTGAGTTGGACGAGGAGGAGTGGCCTGAAGCTGTGCCCGACTTGGAGGAGTGGCCTGAGGTTGTGCCGGACTTGGAGGAGGAGTGGACGTCTGACGCTGTGGCGGACTTGGAGGAGGAGGAGTGGCCTGACACTTTGCCGGACTTGGAGGAGGAGTGGCCTGACACTTTGCCGGACTTGGTGGACTTGCAGGAGCGGGAGTCTGCTGACTCGGTGGCGAACTTCGACGAGGAGTCGGCTGACGCGGTGTCGGTGGCCTTCGAAAGATGATGCAATCCTTTTTCCATAGGATGATACGATGTTTGGCCTCTCCGAGAAAGCGCTCGTCGTCACCTCCAGGAATGTCAAGCTGTAGCTCCGAATATGGTGGGTCCACCACCTCATCAACCAAGACACGAGCATAGCCCGCTGGAATCGGGTTGCAATGGAAGGTTGCCTCGGGGGGATTTGTAAAAGCAACGGCGTCCGCCACCTTCATGGATATGTTCGTTATTTTGACGTGTAGCTCGCAGTTAGTGTTCTCCGTGATGTCATCCACGGGGTATCTACCCAGCATTGCGTCGTCCGGGGCGGAACCCGCGCTGCTTCTCGGCATGGATGGGGCGGTGCTATCCAATGCTGGATCATCCGCTAGAAGCTGCAGCTGCTGAGACCCCCTTTGCTGGGTAAGTGAGTCGATCTGCTCCTGCTGCCGCTGGAATTTGACTGCCAATTCCGCTTGACTTGCTTCTAGGCCTTGAAGGCGTTCATAGTCCCGCTTCCTCTGCTCCTCCTCCATCTTCCTCTTCTTCTCCTCCGCAATCTTCTTTCTCGCACGGGTTCTGTAGTCGGTGTTCCAGTCTGAAAACCCCTCATACCACGGAATAGCGCCCTTGCCTCGTGTTCTTCCCGGGTGTTCAGGATTTCCCAGGGCACGCGTAAGCTCGTCGTTCTCTCTGTTGGGCTGGAACACCCCCGACCGTGCCTCTCCTATTGCAACAAGTATCGCATCGTCGGCTCCCTTCAGACTTGCCTTCGTTGAAACATTGCCTGTCTTCGGGTCCAACTCCCCCCCATGCGCATAGAACCAAGTCCTGCACCTGGGGGGGCAGCCTTTAGTAACCGGAGTGACACCTGCATCCTCCATCTCTTTCTCAGACTTATCCCACTTAGGCATTGCCACCGCATAGCCACCTGGCCCCAGCTTATGGAACTTATCCTTTTTTCGGCATTCTTCTTGTTTATTCTCGACCGTTCTTTAGCTAATTCCGAATCCTTGAATTTCACGAAATCGTCCCAATGAGCATGTTGGTTCTCTAGTGTTCCCTCGAATACTGGAGTCTTCCTTCCTCCCTTGACGTACTTGTCCCATTCACGATTCTTGTGGTTCTTGAATGCAACCGCCATCTTCCTAAGAGCAGCGTCCTTGACTTTCTGCACATCTGCTTTTGTGAAATGATCTGGTAGGGTGAAATGTTCCATGAGAGTATCCCAAAGCAGATCTTTTTGATTCTTGTCGACAAAAGTAACATCTGGACGTGGCTTTGCTGGCTCTCTCCATTCTTGAAGTTTGATCGGGAGTTGGTCCTTCACAAGAACTCCGCACTGACGAACGAACTTGTCCGCAATCTTCTTAGGCGCTAATGGTTCGCCATTAGGTCTGACTGCCTCGATATTGTACTTTACGCCCTCCTTCAACTTTTTGTTCGGGCCTCGTTTCGTCCTTTTGCCTAAAGATTTGCTCGATCAGGATGGCTGAAAGAACAAAGATCGATTCGTTAATATATCTTCAAGTCATTTAAAACATGTGATGATCACCAGATGCCTGCTTACATAAATATACCTCGCCGGTCTTTGTTGTTTCAGGATCAACATGTTCTTCGTCATCGTCATAATCGTAGTTCATGACTTCATCAATTCGGTCGTCGCGATCGAATATCATATCACCCTCTCCGGTGTTGTTTAGAAATTCGGGGCCGTCATAATCTTCTTCTTCATTCTGATCATCATCTGGCCCGCGTATCATATCGAACATGGTCTGTTCTCCCTCTCTGTCGGTATTATCTGCCATGGCTTTTACTTAACTAATCCAAAAGAAATATAAAACAATTTATTATTCAAATTACATCGTCTCGAATAATAGATATAATCTTGAATACATCGTCTAGAATAATAGATATAATCTCGAATACATCGTCTCAAATAATATATAATATTGAATAGTACATCACTGGCTAGGTAGCTAATTAAAGATCGAATACTACAGAAGAATCTAGGACACTCGCGGTTCCTGCGGCGCGGGCGGTGGACACCCAAAGAGAAGGAACCCTCACAGATCCCCGAAGAAACTGCCAGGTATTGGAGAACCTGCCGCCTTCTAACGCAACCATGTAGCGATGGGCGTGCTCGTCCTCCTCCCTGACACGGCGACGTACCACCTCCGGCGGGGCTGGGTCCCTCCGCACCGAAACTGGCCCACGCGAACGCCACCAAACGAGATCAGGGTCAACGACGGGACCCGGGGCCGGGTTCCTCATCAAGCGGCGCGCCCCTCCAGGCAGCACCTCCCAGTGCCAGCTCGGCGGAGCCCTGTCCCGGACATAGGTCAGCCGGACGTCATCGCGGACGTGTCGACGGCGAGGATGCGGGCCGGGCATCGTCGAGAACAAATACTAGCTATATGCCCGCAAAAAGTAACATTTTTTTAATGATTGGATTTTGATAACTAAAATTTCTAACATTTCTATATAACACTAATTACGCTATCATTGCATATGTCAAAAATCTATATACTATTTCATACTAATTAAGCATCTAACAGTAAAAACAGAAAACACAACTTCTATACATCCATTAAAAAATTGAAAAACAACATCATATAAAAAAATTCCATACTAATTAAACACTAATTATATCCATCTAACATGCATTCATGCATATATAATAGTGAAAAAATAATAATCTAAATAATCTAAACTAATTAAACATACAAAATACGTATATACTAATATATACATGCATTAATTCATACATATGTACGTGTGTGTGTGTGTGTGTTCATCATGCTTGTGTGTGTGTGTATGGGCTCGGGGAGGGGCGGCGCCCATGGTGGCCGCCGGGGGCGAGGGAGAGGGGTTAGAGGGGGAGAGCTCACAGCAGGGCGACGGCGACGGCGAAGGCGACGGCCGGGGGCGGTGACGGGCCGGGGCGTGACGCGGGGGCGGCCACGCGGGGACGGCGCGACGGGGACGGGCCCGGGGCGGCGACAGAGACGAGGGCGGCGACGGGGACGGGGGCGGCGACGGCGACGGCGTCGATCGATCGGGGTGCGCGGGCGGTGCTTCAATGGGGAAACAGAGGAAGAAACAGAGGGAGAATGAAATTTTCGCAAGTGTTGTATATATAGGAGAGGCCTTTAGTACCGGTTGGAGCCACCAACCGGTACTAAAGGCCAGTTTTGGCGAGCCCAAGCGGCGGGAAGCGACCCCCTTTAGTACCGGGTGGTGGCACAAACCGGTACTAAAGGCCCCCCCTTTAGTACCGGTTGGTGGTTCCAATCGGTACTACAGGCCTCGCGCTGCCACCCCAAAGTTTAGTCCCACCTCGCCGCCGGGCGAAGGGCAGCCGCACTGGTTTATAAACCCAGCCGCGGCTACCACTTCAAACTCCTCTATATAGCAGGCTTGTGGGCCTAAACTCTGCACGCTGCCCTGTGAGTCTGCTGGGCCTTTAAGGCCTGTAATTACACACCTGTGGCCTATTTTTTTATAGTTTTTTATTTTCTGCTTTATTTTCTTCTATTTATTTTTGCGTAGTTTTTTGTATAGTTTTTTCTTTTTTGTTATATTTATTTTCTTCTATTTATTTGTGAGTAGTTTTTCATCTAGTTTGCCAAAATTCAACATTTTCAGAGTTCATTTTGTAGTGATTTTCAATTTCACGGTCATTTTGTCAATGATTGAAAAATAGCAAATATAATTTTTTTTCTTTTCTGCTTTATTTTTCTTCTTTTTATTTCTGAGTAGTTTTTTCTTTTCTGCTATATTTATTTTCTTCTATTTATTTCTGAGTAGTTTTTTATATAGTTTTTTTCTTTTCAGCTATAGTTTTTCTTCTTTTCTGCTATTTTTTTTTCTGCAAAACTTGATGGTCAAAGTCTGGAGTTATAACTTAAAAAAAAGAAATGTCGACGTGCAATTAGTTTTTGCCATAACAGAAGAAGTCCGGAGTTGTAATAAGTTATTAAAAATAAAAAAGAGGTGCAATGCTCGTTAATTTGCTTCAAGCCTTTCGAAATAGTGTAAACTGCACTGCGCATAGCTCCGTGCAGTCTACCGTATTCCTGAAGGCTTGAAGCTAAGCAACGTGAGCATTGAGCCTCTTCTTCATCGTCTCTGTACTCAGGGCTTATAAACCGCTCCTAGTCCCTCTCACTTCGCGAGGTGGGACTAAAAAACAGCTTACGTCTGGTTCATCCATGAACCGGTACTAAAGGTGCTCGTGGGGCCCCAGCCTTACCTGACACAACCTCATTAGTACCGGTTCATGGTACGAACCGACACTAAATGGTGATGGTGGGGCCATAGCCTGACCGAAGGCTGACACAACCTCTTTAGTACCGCTTCGTGGCATGAACCGGTACTAAAGGTTCGCCACGAACCGGTGCTATTGATCGCCGCCACGAACCGGCACTAGTGTACACATTAGTGCCGGCTGAAATTCCAACCGGCACTATTGTGCTTCACATTTGACCCTTCGCCACGACCCGGTACTAAAGGGGGTGCGCTGGCGCAGGTGCGGTGCGGCAAGTTTAGTCCCACCTAGCTAGCCGAGGGGCGACCGCACTGGTTTATAAACCCCCTTGCGGTCGCTCTCTCGAGCTCCTCTCCAAAGCAGGCCTACTGGGCCTACGTGTTCTTTGCTGCCCTGTGGGCCCACTTGGCCTTTGCGGGCCTGCATCCTGGCCCAACAACAGGTTGGGTTTCTAGTCGTATGCAGGCCGCTCTGGCCTAGTAGGCGGGCTTTTTTTATTTTTTTGCTTTATTTATTTTTGTGTTGTTTTTTTGTGTATTTAGAGTTTCTTTGTGAATATTTTTGCTTTAGGTACAAAAATTTACAAACTTTCTGTTAGTGCCCGTAGTTTTCAAATTTGAATAGTTTAAATTTTGAATTATTTGAAATTAGTGTGAATCACTAGTTTGTGAATAACTTAACTTTAAAAATCAGTAAAGGCATGAAAGAATTTGTTTGCACATAAAATTTCTTCGCGTTTCAAATGCCAAAACACATAACTACCCTAACTATTACAGAGATTCCCCTCTGGGTGTGAAACACAGAAGAAAGTGATGATAGTGAAGCTGATCACATCCCAGATCTTTGGGTGTGAAACTTTTTCTTCGTGTGTGTCCCTTTGCGCCGTAACCATGGAAAATCTTCATCATTTAACGGGATGCTCGGGTCAATATTCACTGTGAATGGAGCAATTTCATCAAACTTTTCATAATCTTCTGACTTGTCTGTCTTGTCATCCACTCCCACGATGTTTCTCTTCCCAGAAAGAACTATGTGCCGCTTTGGCTCATCGTACGATGCATTCGCTTCCTTATCTTTTATTTTTCTTGGCTTGGTAGACATGTCCTTCACATAGAAAACCTGTGCCACATCATTGGCTAGGACGAATGGTTCGTCTGCATACGCAAGATTGTTGAGATCCACTGTTGTCATTCCGTACTGCGGGTCTTCCGTTACCCCGCCTCGTGTCATATTGACCCATTTGCACCGAAACAAAGGGACCTTTAAACCACGTCGATAGTCAAGTTCCCATATGTCCTGTATATAACCATAATATGTTTCCTTTCCCGTCTTGGTTTCTGCATCAAAGCGGACACCACTGTTTTGGTTGGTGCTCTTCTTATCTTGGGCGATCGTGTAAAATGTATTACCATTTATCTCGTACCCTTTGAAAGTCATTATATTCGAAGATGGTAACTGGGACAGCAAGTACAGGTCATCTTCAATAGAGGTGTCATGCATGGTACGTGTCTGCAACCAGCTGGCGAAACTCCTGGTTTGTTCACGTGTAATCCAGTCATCAGACCGCTCCGGGTGTTTGGAGCGTAGCAAATTCTTGTGTTCATCCATATACGGAGCCACCAAGGCGGAATTCTGTAGAACTGTGTAGTGTGCTTCAGTGAGAGAATGTCCGTCCATACATATTATTTGTTCCCCTCCTAGCGTGCCTTTTCCATCCAGTCTGCCCTTATGCCGCGATTCAGGAACACCAATCGGCTTAAGGTCAGGAATAAAGTCAATACAAAACTCAATGACCTCCTCATTTTGATGGCCCTTGGAGATGCTTCCTTCTGGCCTAGCACGGTTATGAACATATTTCTTTAAGACTCCCATGAACCTCTCAAAGGGGAACATATTGTGTAGAAATACAGGACCCAAAACGTTAATCTCTTCGCATAGGTGAACTAGGACGTGCGTCATGATGTTGAAGAAGGATGGTGGGAACACCAACTCGAAACTGACAAGACATTGCACCAAATCATTCTGTAACCTTGGTATGATTTCTGGATCGATTACCTTCTGAGAGATTGCATTGAGAAATGCACATAGCTTCACAATGGCTAATCGAACGTTTTCCGGTAGAAGCCCCCTCAATGCAACCGGAAGCAGTTGCGTCATAATCACGTGGCAGTCATGAGACTTTAGGTTCTGGAACTTTTTCTCTGCCATGTTTATTATTCCCTTTATATTCGACGAGAAGCCAGACGGTACCTTAATACTGAGCAGGCATTCAAAGAAGATTTCCTTCTCTTCTTTGGTAAGAGCGTAGCTTGCATGACCCTGATGTATGCCGTCTTCTCCGTGCATACGTTGCTGGTCCTCCCGTGCCTCAGGTGTATCTTTTGTCTTCCCATACACGCCCAAGAAGCCAAGCAGGGTCACGCAAAGATTCTTCGTCACGTGCATCACGTCGATTGCGGAGCGGACCTCTAGGTCTTTCCAATATGGCAGGTCCCAAAATATAGATTTCTTCTTCCACATGGGTGCGCGTCCGTCAGCGTCCTTCGGAACAGGTTGTCCGCCAGGACCCTTTCCAAATATCACCTTCAAATCCTTGACCATATCATGTACATCAGCACCAGTACGGTGGCGAGGCTTCGTCCGGTGATCCGCCTCACCTTTGAAATGCTTGCCTTTCTTTCTTACGGGATGCCTGCTCGGAAGAAATCGACGATGTCCCAGGTACACATTCTTCTTACAACTATTCAAATATATACTGTCGGTATCATCCAAACAGTGCGTGCATCCGCGGTATCCCTTGTTTGTCTGTCCTGAAAGGTTACTGAGAGCAGGCCAATCATTGATGGTCACGAACAGCAACGCCTTTAGGTCAAATTCTTCCCCCATGTGCTCATCCCACGCACGTACACCTGTTCCATTCCACAGTTGTAAGAGTTCTTCAACTAATGGCCTTAGGTACACATCAATGTCGTTGCCGGGTTGCTTAGGGCCTTGGATGAGCACTGGCATCATAATGAACTTCCGCTTCATGCACAACCAAGGAGGAAGGTTATACAAACATAGAGTCACAGGCCAGGTGCTATGGTTGCTGCTCTGCTCCCCAAAAGGATTAATGCCATCTGCGCTTAGACCAAACCATACGCTCCTTGCGTCATCTGCAAACTCCTTCCCGTACTTTCTTTCGATTTTTCTCCACTGCGACCCGTCAGCGGGTACTCTCAACTTTCCGTCTTTCTTACGGTCTTCTCTGTGCCATCGCATCGCCTTGGCATGCTCTTTGTTTTGGAACAAACGTTTCAACCGTGGTATTATAGGAGAATACCACATCACCTTGGCAGGAATCTTCTTCCTGGGGCGCTCGCCCTCGACATCACCATGCTCATCGCGGCTGATCTTATAGCGCAATGCACCACATACCGGGCAAGCGTTCAAATCCTCGTACTCACCGCGGTAGAGGATGCAATCATTAGGGCATGCATGTATCTTCTGCACCTCTAACCCTAGAGGGCAGACAGCCTTCTTTGCTTCGTACGTACTCTCGGGCAATTCGTTGTCCTTTGGAAGCATATCCTTTATCATTACCAGCAACTTTCCAAATCCCTTGTCAGATACACCATTCTCTGCCTTCCATTGCAGCAATTCCAGTGTGGTGCCCAGCTTTTTCTTGTCACCTACGCAATTCGGGTACAACAATTTTTTGTGATCCTCTAACATGCGCTGCAACTTCTTCTTCTCCAAATCACTTGCGCAGTTTCTCTTTGCATCGGCAATGGCCCGACCTAGATCATCAACGGGCTCATCTGATGCCTCTTCTTCAGCTTCTTCCCGCATTGCCGGCTCAGCTTCTTCCCGCATTACCGGCTCAGCTTCTTCCCCCATTGTTGTATCATCGTATTCAGGGAACCCATGGCCAGGATAGCTGTCGTCGTCCTCTTCTTCTTCATTGTCTTCCATCATAAACCCTCTTTCTCCGTGCTTGGTCCAAACATTATAATGGGGCATGAAACCGGACTCAAACAGGTGGACGTGAATGGTTCTTGATGTAGAGTAATTGCGACCATTCTTACAGCCAGCACATGGACAAGGCATAAAACCATCCGCCCGCTTGTTTGCCTCAGCCGCAAGCAGAAAAGTATGCACGCCCTCAACAAACTGGGGAGAGCATCGGTCATCGTACATCCATTGCCGGCTCATCTTCATTACACAACACCGAATAGACCAAATTAATACAAGTTCATACAACACTTAAATGCAACAAACAAATAACTCTCTAGCTAAAGCATTTAAATGCAACAACAAATGCGATCAAGATCGCAACTAAGGTAACAATTGATCCAACAGCATAATGATACCAAGCCTCACTATCGATGGCATATTTTCTAATCTTTCTAATCTTCAAGCGCATTTTCTCCATCTTGATCTTGTGATCATCGACGACATCGGCAACATGCAACTCCAATTCCATCTTCTCCCCCTCAATTCTTTTCAATTTTTCTTTCAAGTACTCGTTTTCTCTTTCAACTAAATTTAACCTCTCGACAATAGGGTCGGTTGGAATTTCCGGTTCACATACCTCCTAGATAAAAATATCTATGTCAACTTGATGGGCATAATTTGTCATAAACACGAAATGCAACAAATAGTTTTAAAAGAGAATATACCACATCCGAATCATAACAAGGACGAGGGCCGACGGGGACGGATATCAAAACCATGGCACTATGTATAACAAACAACGTACGGGTAAGATAATTATTATACGAGTAACTATATATCCAAATCACACAAACATCAATTTTTTATATAAAATTTCATGAACAAGAGGCTCACCACAAGGTGGTGCCGGCGACGGGACGGTGCGGGCGATCGACGGTGGTTACGACGGAGATTTAGAAGGCACTAAGTAAACCACACCTACATATGCAAACTAAGTGTTATTTTGACCTCAAATTGCATATAAATCAAATACTGCCACATATAATTCCTCCCAAATTACTAAAACCCACAATTAATCACTATATAAACCAATGCAAGAGCTAATCTAGCAATGAGAGATGAAAGGACAAAGTTGCTAACCTTGGTGATCATTTGAATGGATGAGGGCCTGCAAATCTTGACAAATTTGGGGCAAATTTTGTGATGAACTCGAGAGGAAGAAGGGAAGAACAGAGGAGAGGGAGAGGGGAAAGGGGGAAGAACAGAGTGTGGGTGGACGAAGGGTTTATATAGGACGACCTTTAGTACCGGTTCGTGCCACGAACCGGTACTAAAGGTGCTGGAAGGACCCCACTCTGACAACATCCTGCCACCACTTTCTTTAGTACCGGTTCGTGGCACGAACCGGTGCTAAAGGTTCGCCACGAACCGGTACTAAAGAGCTCCTCCCGCCTAGCCGTTGGAACCGGCACTAATGGACACATTAGTGCCGGTTCTGTTACAAACCGGGACTAATGTGTCTCACATTTGACCCTTTTTCTACTAGTGAAGTTGCTTCCTTCTTAGAATGGTGTGACCATTGAACCTTGATGAACTTGATATTATGACATCGAGTGGTACGCTCGGCTTGATCAAGGATACGAACGGGGTACTCTCAATACATGATATTGTCCTGAAGATCAAGCGTTTCGTGGTCCACTCCACGGATAGGATCCGAGAAGCAACGCCTGAGTTGAGAAACGTGGAAGACATCATGGACTCTGGAGAGATGCGGAGGTAGTTCCCATTGGTAGGCAACTTCTCCTTGTTTAGCAAGAATGCGAAAGGGTCCAAGTAGCAAGGAGCCAATTTCCCTTTGATACTGAAACGATGGGTTCCCTTCAGAGGAGTAACCCGAAGATAAGCCTTCTCGTCAACCTGAAAAGTCGTAGCCTTGTGTTTTTGGTCATATTGGCTATTTTGACGAGATTGGGCTGTTTTCAACTTTTCACGAACGATGCGAACTTCATCTTCTGCTTCCTGGATAATATCCGGGCCAAAGAATTGTCTTTCCCCGGTTTCTGACCAGTTAAGGGGTGTTCGACAGCTTCATCGATAGAGAACTTCAAAAGGGGCTTTACCCAAGCTAGATTGATAGCTGTTGTTATAAGCAAATTCGGCAAATGGAAGGCATTTCTCCCAATCTATTACGAATGAGATAGCTGAAGCTCGAAGCATGTATTCTAGAATCTGGTTGACGCGTTCTACTTGACCACTTGATTTAGGGTGAAAGGCGGTGCTAAAGGAAAGACGGGTCCCCATAGCATTTTGGAAACTTTCCCAAAATTGAGAGGTGAAGAGACTTCCTCGATCCGAGTTAATTTCCAAAGGAACACCATGGAGAGACACTATTCGGGAGATATACAAATCTGCTAGATGGCTAGCGGTTATACTCTCATGAACAGGCCAGAAATGGGCCACTTTGGAAAGACGATTGATAACGACAAAGATAGCGTTATTCCCTCTCTTGGTCCTGGGAAAACCAGTGATGAAATCCATACCAATTTTATCCCATTTCCATTCAAGAATAGCTAAAGGTTGAAGGGTGCCAGTAGGCCGTTGATGCTCTGATTTACACGATGACAGACATCGCAGTTAGCAATATACTAAGCAATTTCTCTCTTCATCCTAGTCCACCAGAACCTCTGGCGTAGGTCCTGATACATTTTGGTGCTTCTGGGATGAATGGTGAGAGGAGATTCATGAGGCTCCTTAAGGATCAATCGCCTTAGGTTTCGTACTTTGGGAACCACTAGACGGTTTCCGAAGTATACGACTCCTTGATCATCAATGGAGAAACAATCTGCCACTCCTTTCTTGATGTTTCTTTTGATACGGGAAATCCTCGAGTCTACCTTCTGAGCTTGATGATCTTATCCGTAAGGGTGGGTTTCGCCACCAAGGTGGGCAAGGAATCTCTTGAGTGAACGTGTGAAGGTTAAGAATTAACCGAAATCCTCCTGAGAGAAGTGGTTGCTTGTGGCAACATCAGCAATTGTTGAATAATACGACTACGCAATCAGTCCATGACGATTGCTCCCTGGGGACTGTAATTATTCCTAATCGAAAATCTGTGATCCAACTACGACCCATGTCTTCCACTGAGATTCAATCCGGTGGGTGAATATACACTTTAGACACTTTTAGATGCGGTGAGAATTATCGCAGGTTAGATACTAACAGGAGGTATGCTCAGCAGGTTTAGGTGCATGACGACAGCTGCAAGGCTCTAGATCATGAGTAGGATAATTTCCTGGGGTGACAAATCTAGTCGATGTAAGCACAACATTACTGATATCTGCATGAGAATGCAACCTAGTCCTAGTGCGCAAGATAACAAGTTAGAGACACTACTAGGAAAAGGCCTACTAATGGCGCACCGGTTTTGCCTACTAATGGCGCACTACCGGTGCGCCATTAGTAGCACGCCACTAGAATTTTTTACTAATGGCGCACCACTAGTGCGCCATTAGTATCTGGTATACTAATGGCGCACCAAGCAGTGCGCCATTAGTATGTAACACCATGCGCCATTAGTATGCCTCCCGGGGGGCCATATGTAACCATGTGCTTTGTCATACTAATGGAGCACTCTGCCTTGATGCGCCATTAGTATCCTTTGGCATGCTAATGGCGCACTCTGCCTTGATGCGCCATTAGTATGAATATTTGGTTTTTTTTTTGCTTTTCTGATTTTTGCACAGGTTACAAAATATATTATTGGACAGAATATAGACAGCAGCACACAGCAACAACAGATTCATCGAATACAATAGAAGATTAGTCTCCGAATACAATTCATCATATTAGTCTCCGAATTCAAAAGACCGAAGAAAGATAAAACATTACAAGTCTCAAGACCGTGAGTATCGAGTTTGTCTTCACATTACAAGTCGATATCGATCATCTAAACTACCATCACATAAAAGAGAGCTGCGGTCATCACGATGAGCATCATCGCGATCAAATTGGTCTTCATCCGGTTCCTCCAACGCTCCCTCCTCTCTCCCGCTAGATAGCGGGCGTATCTAGAGTCGGCCTCCGCCCTAGTGGTGTACACTTTGTAACTGTTACTGCTGAAACGGTGAACTTGTCTCCGACACTCCTCCCAGTCATCGTAGACTCCGGGAACCTTACCCTTGTACACGACATACGACGACATCTCTATGCACAAGCCAAACAACAGACAACAGAAAATACATAAGCAATATGTAAGTATGCAACAAAAGGATTGGAAGAGAAAAGCAAGACATTAATAGGATGATTCATGATCCTACTAATAAATAGCATCGATTACATCTAAGTTGAATGACTGTCCAAACCAAAGAGACATACGAATTCATTAAAGTTTAATTACAACATGAGCCAATCAATGTTTCAGAACTACACATCACTACTTTCGACTCGACTCATCGGATAGGAGCATGGATGAAGCCGTCGTCTGTCGTGATGGTCATGAAATCGCGGTCGTTGTCACACTGCATTTGTAGCGTTCCATCTATCTCATTGTTGGATGGTTGATATCCGAGGTAGAACTGCCCCGAGGTATGAAGGACATCTTGATGGATGATGTCCGCAAACTCCGATTGGATGCAAAAGAATTCTTGTCTGAGGTCCGCGTCCTGGGTCACCGACAACCTCGCGGCCCAATCTTTGAGACTATCTGGTAGCAGAAGTTGATGATGGTCCCTTACGATCGCCCGCATGTGATGGAGGGCATAGTAGGCATCCTTCTGACCGCCAGGCGGCTGCTTGACGCAGCAAAAATTCATATTGTTTGAGAAGGTGTGCTTGCCGTACTTACGAACTGCCCTGGTGAAGGTGCCTCCAGATTTGGCGTAGCTAGGGAGAACATCATCAAGAACTTTCTTGACATTTGTGTAGTCTATCTTGGAGTTACGGTTTGGGTCGAAATACGTGGCCATGGAATATTTCAGGCTTAAGTGGATGAGTGTGCAATGTGTGTCACTACACAGAACACGGAATGTTAGGAAAAAAAAGAACAATCGAAATCTAAGAAATCATATGTTACGGGGCGGTTAAGGGATGACTTACTCGGGAAAGTAAGCCACAAGGAAGTTATCCCTATCTAGGTTTGCCAGAATGATGCCTTCGAGGTGTGAACTCGCAACTTGGTGGTCCTCAGCGCTGCTCAAGTGCTTGGCACGCATGTAGAAGGGGTCAACTATCATGATGTCGGGGTCTTATCTCTAATGATCCGCATCTCCATACTCAACGAAAACAGCCGAATGAAGGTGTAGTGCAGCGGATGAAGGTTAAACATAGGAAAGATGTCATCAAACCGCAGGACGATCATACCCCCAATGTCGCCATCCACAAAGCCCTTGCCCTCTGGCACCTTGGCCACGAAAACCGAGTATGCCACATCACTCTCTCTGAGACGCCGCTTCTCCAAAGAAAGAACATTGTCGTGCAGACTCAGCATAGCACCGGTTGCAGTATTCAACATACTTGGCGGTCGCATCGCCCTACCCGCCACATGCACTCTCCTCGAGATATCCTTAGGTGAAGGTGGCCCGTCCTGAGCACGGATCAAACTCGGTGCCGGCTGGCTCGCACCGGCGCCCTTGTTAGTCTCTCGCTTCCATCCCATCTTCTTGATCTCCTGTAATGGGACCGAGTTCTGCTCACAGACCGCCTTCTTGAGCGTGTTGGGGCTGATAATATTTCACACCTCAGCTATCTGAGGCTCGGTGAAGGCGGGAGCTGGAGGCGTGTCCTGAGAACTGAACGCCAGACGACGCCTGTTGCAATTGGATTTCTCCGTCGTACCAGCTAGATCGCGGTTGTCTTGGTTGGGTTCTTGAGAAAGAGGCCCGCAGAACTCGTCAGCGTACCCATGTTCGGCAAAGTACTTATCAACTTTGGTAAATGTACCGTCGTTGTTGTCGTCGCCGTCCGGATCCTGTGCCATAGGGCTGTCCGGATCCTGTGCCATAGGGATGTCCGGCAGGTCCGGTAGCGTTGCGGCGTTCTTGCCATGGCTTGGCGCTGGCACGACTGGCGGTCTTGTCTGTGGGGTGGTGTCCCCAGCCCTCAAACGAATCTGGCTCTTCGGCCAAAGCAGGGGCCAGTTTACGCAGGCGCTAAGGGTTATCTCATCTTCTTCATCGGCCCCAGCGGGTCGAATCGGAGGTAACAGCTCATCGCAGCCTGGCAGCACCCGAACCACTTCAACCCTATACACTGTGGGTGCCATTGGATTACCGTGGAACATGCGGTTGCCCGGTTGAACGATTCTGCCCTTGGCAACATCGACCAACTCGGCGCCCACGAAGTGCAGAAGAGTGCAAGGAACATCGGCGGCGCCCTGCGAAAACATGTACAGGGCGTCAGGGATGCCAAGTCAAAGGCAAGGAGATGAAGTCATCAGCCGAGAGGCTTAGTTACCGTGATGCCGTCGAGCTCCGCTAATGTCGAGGCACTGCCAACGGCGGGCGTGCAACTGACGGAGGGGGCGCTTGCTGGCGAGGTGCCGACCGGCGTACACCCGGGTGCATTAAGCTCCAATGCCCGTGCCGGCGCCGGAGACACGAATACCGCCTCCGCCGGAGACACCAATGGCGCCGCCGCCGGAGACACCAATGGCGCCGGAGACACCAATGGCGCCGCCTGCGCACTGTGTGAGTTGCTGGCCTATAAGCTGGGAACCGGGGGAGGCCACTGTTGGCCGCCCACAATCCATGTCGTCAGCCCATGAATCAACGCAGGCACCATGGCGTTGAGCTTCGTTCCCAGCTGTTGTTCCACTTGCTCTTGGACAAGCTCCGGAATCAGCGCCACTTGTGCCTTGAGTTCTTCAACCTCGCGCGTCTGGCTTTCCGAGCTGGTCTTTTTCTCCTTCCGCACACCAGCGGTATAGTATGACCCCCATTTTGTGGACAAGCCTTTGTCGGCCACACGACCAGCTGATGTCGGCTTAGTGAGCTTATCCTTGTTTTTCATTATGTTCAACACCCTATTTAAAGGGGTGTCGAAAGGGGAGCTCTAAGACGACCCCGCGCTACTGCTTTCAGTGTCCTACGAAAGGAACGTGAACCATTTAGAAATATTGGGGATTAATTAGAGTGCAACCATTTGGAGCTAATTACGTGGGGGTGTATTCCTTACCAGAACAAGCTCAAGCCCCCTGGTCTTCGGATCCGTGGTAAGCTCCTTTGTTATCGGGTCCTCCTTGTACCGGGCCCTGACAAAGTTCCTGGTCTGTTTGTCACTGTTATATTTCTCGAAGCGGGGCGGTAGGCCTTGCTCGGCACGCTCCGCGTCCTCCTTGTCCCATATAGGCTCCGCCAGTCTGTAACTGTCGGGACCGAGTTTGTGTTCCCCTAAGTTCAACTCCCGCATTTCTTTCCCCCACTGACTTGATTCAGAGGTTGCACTACTCTCGCACTTGATCTTGAACTCCTTGTACTCATCTTCGCTCATCAAAGGATATTTCTCCTTGATCTTCTCATAACTATCACCTTTATCAAACATTCTCTTCACCGCGCTTCTCCAAGTAGACAGGGTCGTGCTCATCTTCTTGAGGGCGGCACTGTTCACTTTATTCCCTGAGAGGCGTGTGTTTTCAAATTCGGCAGGGAACTTGTATCGTTCGTGCAGCTTCGTGAAGAGGAGGTTGTGCAAATTCCCTCGGTCCTTATGCCTAAGGTTCTCGGTGTTGATCGAGATGGTGCTCCAGAGAATGCACCCAAGCTGAACCGAGTACCCCTTGACTATATGTTTGGGCTCCGTTGGATTCCGTTAGAGTCCACTTGAGTGAATTCCTCCTTGAGGGTGCGGAGTGCATTCAGGCGCCGGTCCTTCCTTTGCTTCTTTGGTTGGCTGCCATCTGTGTGTGTGCCGCCATCATCAGTGGTGGCATCCTCGGCGGCACCATCAGTGTTGTCATCCCCGACGCCACTAGGGGTTGTGTAATCAGGATCGGTGTCTTCCGCGGTGTCCTCATAGCGGTGAGGTTGTTCTTCCATCTCCTGGGACAGCTCCCAGAATTGCTTGCCGCCCGAACCACTGGCCTCATCGTTGTGGGCCATGTTTCGCCCTAAATAGGAAAAAAGTTTGGTCAAAAAGTTGGTTATTGTCAAGGGACAAGATCATGGTCTCATCATTTAGGGTTTGTCGACACCGAGGCACCCTAAAAGCCTAAGCTTTCATCATTTAGGGTTTGTCGACGCCGAGGCACCCTAAAAGCCTAAGCATACATCATTTAGTTTCTCATCGACACCGAGGCATCCGGGGCAGCCAAGTTAAGTTTTCATCATTTAGGGTTTATCGATGCCGAGGCACCCTAGGTTGGGCCTAATCACTTGGCACTAATCACTTGGCTCTATTGCCACCTATGTTGGGTTTATCATCTAGGGTTTATCGATTCTAAGGAGAATTCTAAGTTGGTCCTAATCACTTGGCTCTATTGCCACCTATGGTTTAATGCAGCAAGAATAAAGGGGCAGTTGATCCTACTTAATTAAGTACTAAGATACCCCGGCCCATGCATTAGTCGCAAGTACCCCATATGTCCTATTTTTAGCAAAGTCATGCTAAAATTCACGGAAAATTTCAGCATGACCTTTGTTGAAAATAGGACATATGGAGTACCCGAATTTGCCGGAACGGAAGTTAATCAACATTCCGGCAAACTCAAGGGCCTCTTGAGGTACCTGCAAATTCATCACGACACGATGGTCGGAGACAAAACCCAGCAAACTAGCACCACAATGTGCCTCTACTTTCATATGGATGAAAATGCCACAGACCATATGGTCCTCTGCTTTCATATGGACAAAAATCAGCTCAACTTATGTGAGCTTCCATTCCAGATCTAATAGCAGCAAGTTGTTCACTTGTAGCTGAACTTATGTGAGCTGCCTTCAAGAAAAGAAATCTGCAGTGGCACATCTGCTCTCTGAATACATTGGCAAGAAACAAAACAACACCTAGTACCATCCATCTGCTATGGCCGTATCATGCAGTTTAACTAAGCACTAACAGGTAATTATATAACTGAAAACTTGGCGCGTACGTGTCACTTAGCTTGGGCAAGCAACATACCTCGTCCTCTTGGTTAGTCCAAACAAGCTGTATGCTGAGCCTCCACTCACCACCTACACATTTTACATCACCCATGAAATGAAAAACTAAACATAATTGTCAACCAACAAAACCAAAACACAAACAGTACATCAAATTTTCACGATTAGGAAGAAGAACAGGGTTTTCAACTACTATATTCAGTTTCATGGCATCAGTTGAACAGTTGAAAAAGAACAAGCTTCATTTAAATATCTTGCTGCTAACAAACATAACTAATGTCAGTACTCAAAAAATAGAGTGACCACATAGGGAACAAACAAACTATTCACTTTTTATTTCTTCAGAATTGGACCAGACAGAGAACAACTCCTTGGAAGCAAATTGAAACCATGCTGAAACTATACTGAAACCATGCTGAAAATTTACTGAAACTACTCCTTGCAATCAAACTGTAACTACTCCTTGGAAGCAAATTGTCTTGGAAGGATTATTGTGTGCACAAATCTACTCCAAACTAGTTGCTTTCACATAGAAATTGTTAGCACAAACAACATGAGTCATTCTTCAGACCGTTACAAATAGAAACAATGGCAACCAAGGTTAAAAACCAACAATCCAATATATTATTCTGAAACTTGATATATTGAAATCACTTAGCACTCTCTTTATGTGTTCATTCAACACTTGAAATTGAGGAAAATAATGCCAACTACGATCGGTATGACCTTCGTTTTTCATTTTCTGTATGATCAATTAAATCTTCTGCAAGCTTATATGAAAAGGTTCAGCAACTTGAAACGTAACTCTTGCTTGGTGTTCCAAATCATTTCATTTATATTTTAAATAACAGTAGGAATTATTTCATAATAGAATTTACCCGATGGGGGCGACGGGTGCATGCGACAGAGGGGGGAACGGGTGGGGGTGGAGGAGGCTCACCACTATTGCAAACCAAACAAGTAAGCAGAGCACATGTATATACCTGTATCACTGTCTTGGAGCCAACAAACGCCTCAATTTTTCTCCAACCGTGTAAGAACATGTTACGCAGATACACAAACAGAGAGATACATGAAACTAACGAGGACAGACAGACAAGGTAACAAGAACTCCACAGCTCAATTAAGCCTATGCTTCTTCTTTCACTCTCCTGCATAAAGTTATTGTTACTACCTAGGAGGGATTATATGCTTGTTTACCACTATGAATACCATTTTTTAATATAATCTTCATTCTCCTGCTTTTTCTTTTCTTACAAGTGTTGATGCCAAAACATTGCAACCCTGTAGTTCAAGATCAGAGTCAAAATTAACCTACACGATTGTTTACCACTACTAAGACATGGATCTAATAGCTATCTCCCCCCTTGTTCCTCGTGCCTTAGTTGAATTCAGAGAAGAGAGAGCTCAGATCCTAGAATAGGGATCTCTCTGGAAGATATGTGTTAACCAATTTCGGCCAGTATAACCAACACAAAGCTCCTGCTCTCTCAAATTGCAGATAAAACAACTTAATCTACAATTTGCTAACATGTTTAAACCAAAACATTTGCTCATGAAAAATATTCAACCTACAATTTGTAAACATTTCCCTTAGAGGCATTATCACAAACACCTATCAAGCACAATCCTCTAAAATCACGCAGCAAGCAAGAAATAACTATCATTATAATCCCACAGTATCGAATCTACATCAAGTACTCATCCACTAAAAAAATCAGGAAAAAAATTTGAATAGAGGATGCAAGAGGAAGGAGGGAGGGGGGATGAGGGAAGAGGGAGGAAGGATGAAGGAGTGGTGGCTACCTGCCTACAGACTGGTCACCAGCGTAGCTCCGGGCGGTAGCGTTGCTGGGCAGGAGCACCTACTCCAGGGAGGGGGCGCCGCTGGTGGGAGCGGCTGCTTGATGGGGGGAGGCGCTGCTGGGGTCCTATACCGGAGGTGGGGCAGCGGAGGGTTCGACCAGCTGGGCACGCCGCGGCGGCGGGCCGGCAGCGGTGGCGGCTGCTAGGAACCCTAGCTGTCGCGCTCGGGAGGGAGGTTGACGCAGGCGGGGCCGCGGGGGGAGGGGGACGGCGAGGGCGCGGGCACGGGCAGAGGGGGGACGGTGAGGGAGGTAGCGCTCGGCTCGAGGAGGGGGCGTTGGAAGCGAGCCCGGCAGGGGACGGCGGGCATGGGGGAAGTGGTGGTCGGTGGTGGTCAGGCGCGGGTGAGATGAGGCAGGGGAGGGATTGGGGATTTTAGTGTGGGGGGAGGCTTAGCAATGGCGCACCACCCAGGGGTGCGCCATAATCCATAGCAATGGCGCACCACCGAGGGGTGCGCCATAAGTAATTTAATCTAGCCCGACTTGTCAGGTTATATACCACCTAACCCTATCTACAACAGAACCCGCCCACTAGCCCGAGTGGTCAGTACACAGCACACACACCAGGAGGCCTTGGGTTCGATTCCCAGGCTCCCCAATATTTTTTATGCATTTTAAATCCTGTTTGATATTTATTTGTGTTTCAATATGTTCAAACTTGCTTAAATCATAACAGTAATATTTTTTTATAAAAACAGTAATAATTTTTTTTTAAATATGTTCAAATTTGTTACTTGAAAATATCATCGGCGGCGGCGGTGGAGCGGTGGAGGGTGCGGGAGGTGCCCGTTGGCGGCGGTGGAGCGGGGGAGGGTGCGGGGGGCCGGGTGCTCATCGGCGGTGGTGGAGCGGGGAAGGGTTACGGTGGGTCGGCGGCGGCGGTGGAGCTAGCGGGGGAGGGTGCGGATGGGATCGAGATCGAGATGGAGGGGGATCGAGATCAAGTGTCCTAATGAATTCAAAAAGTGCCCATGAAATTTAAAAATATTCATGATATCAAAAAGTGCCCATGAAATACAATCGAGAAATGAAGACTACGATTTAAATACAATCGATCTTAGCTAGCTATCTATTCACAATCTTCTTGCCCTTCTTTTTCGCAAATGGAGTTCTTCTGTGGAACGGACGTCCTTTAGGTAGGGTGGTCCTGCTTCTTCTTGTGGTGTGTGTTGCTACTTCATCGTCGTCGTCATGTTCGATCTTCGGATCGCCGTACTTGTCGAAGTCTTGCTCATTGGCTACTCCATCCATTCCTATGATCTTCCTTTTGCCTCTCCTCACGACAACACGACTGGGCTTTGACGGGTCGGTAATGAAGAAGCATTGGTCCACTTGGGAAGCCAGTACCCATGGCTCATTTTTCGGGGTGACGTTTGCGCCCGCGGTCTTGGATTTGGCTTCGGGTATAACCATGGTGGTGAAATACCGGTCTTCTTTTAGGACGCTCTTGGCCCATCTGACACGGAACATCGGGACCTTCTCTCCAGCGTAGCTCAGCTCCCAGATTTCCTCGATCCTTCCGTAGTATCTGTCCTTGTCGTTGCCCGTGTAGGATTCCATCGTTACCCCGGAGTTCTGATAACCATCGCTCTTCATGTCCTTGTTCTCGGTGTAGAATGTGTAGCCGTTGATATCCTACGCCTCATAGGTCATCAGGTTGTGCTCGGTGCCCTGTGACAAGGCGAATATGAGTTGTTCTTCCGCGGAAGAATCCTCATGTAAAGGGTACGACAGAAGCTTCTGCTTGAACCAATGCGTGAAACATGAGTTGTGCTCTTTGATTATATCTCCGTCCGTTCTCTGTTGGCCTCAGTCATTGTACGTCTTCTCAATAACGGTTTTGTGCTCTACCACCCAAGGATCGACCACGTCTATGTGTTGTAGCGCGACTAGGTTTGCTCTTTCAAAGTTGGCGAGTCGACCCTCGAAGTCGACATGCATTTCGCGGCGACCCTCACGGTGACCCCATCCAACGAGCCTGCCGAGGTGCCTGTTGATGGCAGACCAACGGGGTTCTCAATGCCTAGATAATTCGTGCAGTAGGAGATGCACTCTTCGGTCAGAAAGCCCCTGGCTATACTTCCCTCTGGATGTGACATGTTTCGAACGTATCCTTTGATGACACCATTCAGCCTTTCGAACGGCATTATGCTGTGCAGGAACGTCGGCCCGAGTTGGATGATATCCTCCACGATATGGACCAGCAGATGCACCATAATGTCGAAGAATGCGGGAGGGAAGTACATCTCAAGCTCGCATAGTATCACCACGATCTCTTCCTGTAGCCTTCTGAGTTGCCTCACGCCAATGGACTTCCGAGAGATGACGTCGAAAAAGTTGCATAGGACAAATAGCATTTCACGGACGTGCGCGTCCATGACCCCATGGATTGCAACTGGAAGTATCTGCGTCATCAGCACGTGATAGTCGGACATCTTATCTCAGTCTCGGAATCTGGGTCCGCAATAAGGCTCTTCAGCTTGCATCTTCGACACGGACATCTTATCTCCGTCTCGTTCTTTTGAAGCATTTCGTCCTTCGCGGAGCTCAAAAACCTATTCACGGTGCCTTCGGTCATCGTGCAGACCATGGTGGCCTGCGGGGTAGAGAAAAACGATATTTTAGAACCAAGAAAAATTTTGGCATGACCTTCCCTAAAAATAGGACCAAAAAGAATGCATAGTGCCAAAATTCTCGCCAAAATGGAAATGAATCAACATTCCGGCAAAATATTGGCAACTATCGCATTTCAAATACCGGTACCTGCAAACACAAACATATATGCAACACCACAAACACATGCAACACCACAAACATACATAGATCTAGCTAGGCCACAAAAAGTGCATGTGCACGTTGTTGGAGCGAGCTAGGGACAAAAAAGTAGATCTACATCATGAAGATAGCTTTCCCCTTACTTACCTATCAAAAAAGGTAATTTCACCACTTAATTTTGATGAATCTATGGTGGAAATGAGGTGAGGAGGAGGAGGCAGCCGAAAGCTTGGAGAAGGAGGTGGAGGGAATGAAGTGGGGAAAGTGAGTGGGCAGGTATGTGGCTGTCCAAAATATCTTGTTGGGGTCCCAGGTTACTAATGGCCCACCACCAGCAAATGCGCCATTAGTAACCCTGGTTACTAATGGCGCACCTGCAGGTGGTGCGCCATTAGTAGTTTTGCAGAAAAGTAAAAAAATAATATATATATATATATATATATATATATATATATACTAATGGCGCACTGTGGAAAAGTGCGCCATTAGTAGTTTAAACTAGTAATGGCGCACTGTGACACGGTGCGCCATTACTAGTTTTGCAAAAAAGTAAAAAATATATATATACTAAGGGCGCACTGCCTGCCAGGTGCGCCATTACTAGTTAGAACTAGTAATGGCGCACTTTGACCCGATGCGCCATTAGTATGTATGGAAAAATGGAAAAAAAATTAATACTGGTGGCGCACCGAGTGTACGATGCGCCATTAGTGTCTTCGACACTAATGGCGCATCAACAACCGGTGCACCATTAGTATATAGTAGTGGCGCACTGCTTACCTGGTGCGCCATTAGTATCAATCCTATCTATAGCCCTTTTCCTAGTAGTGGAGAAGTCTGGTGGTACCAGTACGGGAGCAGATGTCAGGCGTCTTTTCAGTTCCTGAAAGTTGTGCTCACATTGTGGGGAGCACTCGAACTTTTTATCTTTCTTGAGGAGTTCAGTTAGAGGTTTAGCATCTTTGGAGAAGTTCTCCACAAAGCGGCGACAATAGCTCACTAAGCCAAGGAAACTTCGAACTTGCTTGACCGATTCAGGTGGAGTCCAATTAAGAACGGCTCGAACTCGCTCGGGATTGACAGCAATACCCTTGCTAGATATTACATGGCCTAGATAGGTCACTTCTGGCAACCAAAATTCACATTTAGAAAAAATTTCATAAAGGAGATGCTCTCGAAATTTCATCAACACCAGCCTTAGATGCTCGGCCTGTTCTTCCTCATTCTTGGAATAGATGAGTATATCATCGAGGTAAACCACGACGAATTTATCCAAATACTCCATGAAGATTGAGTTCATTAAGCAAGAGAAGGTGGCTGGAGCATTGGTTAAACCGAAGGACATGATGGTGTACTCGTATTAGCCATAACGAGTAACAAGGGCCGTTTTAGGAATGTCCCCGTTCCTGATTTTGATTTGATGGTAGCCCAACCTCAAATCCATCTTGGAGAAGACTGAGGATCCAGCGAGCTGATCGTACAGATCGTTGATCCTGGGGAGCGGATACTTGTTCTTGATTGTGACCAGGTTGACTGGTCGATAATCTACAACCATCCGATCCGTACCATCCTTCTTCTTGACGAAGAGGACGGGACAATCTCATGGAGACGAACTAGGACGGATGAAACCCTTTTTCAAGGACTCATCGAGTTGTTTCTTAAGCTCGGCTAGTTCTAGTGGTGCCATCTTATAGGGTCTTCTAGAAATTGGGATAGTTCCTGGAATGAGATCTATCACGAACTCGACATCTCTGTCAGGTGGAACACCTGGCAATTCTTCTGGAAAGACATCCGGGAAGTCACGGACTACCGGAACGTCTTAGAGGTCTAGCAAAGGACTGGCATTAAGATAATATAGATGTTGCTTGGCTACTCGGGTCAAGACATTGACTATCTTTCCCGAAGGATGTGTAAGTTGAACAGTCCTAGAGAAGCAATCAATCTTGGCATGATGGGCTGACATCTAGTACATACCCAAGATGATATTAATATCCGTAGATTTGAGAGATATCAATGATGCGAGAAAAACAAGTCTGTCGACCTGAATTTCATTTCCATGCCTCACTCTAGAAGTTTTTCATTTGGATCCCGGGGATTGAATTACCATGGAGGTGGGCATATCACAGAATGCGGTGTTATGCAAACGAGCATAGCTCTCAGATATAAATGAATGGGATGCTCCAGTATCAAAAAGAACAAATGCCGGATGGCAGTTAACTAGGAGCGTACCGAGAACGACGTTGGGGGTCATCCTGAGCCTCTTCAGCAGAGACACAGTTAACATGGCCATGTGCAGCGGTGGCCGGATTGGCGTGGAACACTTTCCCCGTTGGCTTGCCACGGCGAACAGCTTTTCCAGATTGGTTGGGGTTGGTCTGGGGACACTCGCGCATGTAGTGGCCCGATTCCCCACACTTGAAGCATGTCACGGAGCTGGTGCGTGGAGGAGCATTGTTGGTTGGTCCACCATAGGCCTTGGCTGGTGCATACTGCTGAGCTGGGCGAGGCGCCTGATAGGATGGCCTCGGTGTGAACCTGGGTGGCAGGGCGGTGTTAGGCTCCCACACCCGGCGCTTCTGAGGACCAGCACCAGATGAGGAACCCATGTCACGGCCATGCTTGCGTGTTGCTTCGTAATCAGTCTGACCAGACTCAGCACTGATGGCCTTGTTTACAAGCTTCTGAGAGGATGTGCACTCATGCAGACGGAGGTCACGGCGAAGCTCGGGGCTAAGTCCCTTGCGGAACCTTGCTTGCTTCTTGGCATCGGTGGATACTTCCTCAGTTGCATAACGTGCTAGGTTACCGAACTCCCTGCTGTATGCATCCACAGAGAGTCTACCTTGAGTGAAACTGCAGAACTTCTCACGTTTACGGTCCATAAGACCCTCCGGAATGTGATGTTCATGGAAAGCCTCACTAAATTCTGCCCAAGTAGTGACCTGGCCCGCTGGACGCATGGCTTCATAATTTTCCCACCAGAGACTGGCGGGGCCTTCAAGATGGTAGGCAGCAAAAGTGACCTTATCAGCCTCAGCTACGAGTGCAAAGCGTAGCTTGTGAGTAATACTGCGAAGCCAGTCATCGGCGTCGAGAGGCTCGACGGAGTGGTGGAAGGTGGGTGGATGTAACTTGATGAAGTCACTGAGCGACACCAAGTTATTCCTCTGTTGCAGAGCTATGTTCTGTTCGATGCGTTCCAACAAACGGTTGGTCTCCCGCTTGTTCCTCTCGGCCTCCAGCATAACCTCGGCCAGAGAAGGAGGATGAGGCAGGTTCGCATCTCTAGCTGCACTGCCTTCAGCCTGCTCCTGGGAAGCAGGGTTGTTGTGTGTGTTGACCATCCTAGGAAAACAAGACAATGGTTTAGTCCAGGATGATGAGATTCTGACATAGAAATGCAGAATGTAAGGGATAACTCAGAATGCAAGATGATCATCTGTATAACATGGTAAATACAGAAACTGCTACATTTATTCCATTGTCATACACACCATACAAGGTTTAGTACAAGACCAAACGAAGTACAACTATGGTGAAAGGAAGATTACATCTCATCGGAGGCATCCCAAGCTCCTATACATTATTTTTCTACACCTCCGGAAAGTGGTACAAACTAAGTCATATCCCACGAGACACGCAGGATGGTGGATGATATAACTGTTACCATACTAGTGGTGCTACCATCAGCTCAGACATTTCCGTAGTAATCTTCATAGAGATTACCACCATGTACTGGAAGCTGAACGTGATCATCTGGAAACAGTCGATCCTGTGGAGCCTGCGGTCCATAAGGACTCGGATGTGGCCTGGGTCCATCAAACGGCGGCAGAGGAGGTCCACAGGGAGGAGTGATGCCCCCTACATCACGCTAATCCATACAGTCCAGCAGAGTAGACCATACAGGGTACACATCTCGCATATCCATATACCCTGCCTGCACAGCAGGTGCAAACCGGGTCAAGGTGGCCCAGTGATCAGACCGGGAGTTGAAAAGCTCCAATCGCAAGGCACGATTTTCATGGTCCTTGTCCTCAAGCATTTGTGCGGTGGTGCAGAGCAGCGAATCCTCATGAGAAGAGTCGGTGTAAATAGCTCTGAAATAACCTTCTGCCCCAGGGAGTGACGCTGGCATATAGCGGAAATCAGTGTTGCGAAGCAAGGAAGTCCTAGCCTGCATAATAGTCATCATCGAATAAGCAGTGTCATGCACGGACATGTCGATGGTAACCCCAAGTCCATAAGAGAAATGGAGGGGTTCAATGGATCCAGGATAGGAACGGAATAACCTGACGGTGCAAAGGTATTGGCTTTGATTGAAATCTCTATACTGCTCCTCAACGGTGTACTCGGGATACCATCGGTATCCAACCTCGATCATAACACGGACCAACATAGCAGTATGGCCCGGTACATCGAGACACTGAGTCATACGAACAACTTGGTTCTGGGTGCGGGAGGCCATCTGAACATGATGTAATGCAAAGGCATTAGAATTTCTAGGAGAAATTGGACAGCATAATGGCTGTAAATGCTCAAAAAAGATTTTGAGACACTTGCAAAGGATTGCATAGACACTCAACAACATCATATCAAAGTTCTGGGTCCATCTTAGAAACATAATGGGGTAGTAGAACTGAACTAGGCTTGTATCCATGAAACCTATAAGGTACTACTGATTAGTAACACGTGAACCTGATAGAGAGAAGAGATCCTAATTCCATCACCCCCGGTGGAAGAATAGACTGACTCAGATCAGAATGCCATGAGATAAAGGAGTAAAAAGAGAGCCTTACGTTCCATCCCACAATCAATTCTCCTACATATAACTAAAGCATTTCTAGACTCAACATCGATCAATTTGGCTTGGAGAACCTACATGCCGTCCGGCTCTGATGCCAACGCTGTCAGGACCCCGACTCAATGCCACATCGATCTAGCATGTAACACCTCATATCTCTTTGCGGCCTCAAGCACGGTATTCCCACGGGTGTCTCCTTACCTTGCCCGGGATCGTTTGCTTCGTTTGGCACACGTATATGATAGTGTCGCTACCATCCATATGACAAGGAGCCCGGGCTGACATGGCTAGTCGTAAACCCAAAGTGGCACTAACTTACAGGGATAGGCATCCATGACTCACCATTGAACGTGTCGGTCATCAGCGAGTGAATCTGGGCTGTAGCGTTGGGCTAGCAGGACTCTGGTAAACCGGGCTATAGCGGGCTAACAGGACTCCGGTGTTCATCGCGTGACATTTCCCTGAAGGGACATACACAGGAACGAAGAAAGCCACATGACGGCCAGCCTAAGTGTTCCGGAGCAGTAGCAAGCTACCATGGCTCGGTGGAAGCACTAGGAGACATTTCCCGGTAAGAGATGCTACTAATAAGGATAAACAACTAGATAATCAGATCCCACACATTCCAAGCATTTCAATCATACACACAATATGCCCGATATGTGCAAATACAACATGGCATCACAACATGACTCTACAACTCAAGTACTTCATTTAAAGGCTCAGAGAGCCATACATATCATACACACAAGTACGGGTCACACGACCCAGCATTCAAGTCATACAAACATACAAGCCAACAGCGGAAGTAACTTGTCTGAGTACAGACAACTAGGAAAATAAAAGAGGCTTGGGGAAGCCTGACTATACAACATGGTCCATTGTGAACTCAGGATCACCACCTGGGCTTCAGCCTACTCGTCGAGATCGACGTCTATGAAGAACCCATCAAAAGGGGTTGCAACATCTTCTGTAAAACGTAAATTAAGCAACATGAGTACAAAGGTACTCAGCAAGACTTACAGAAGATGCTAAATACCCCACCAACCCTTGTGGGTGTCGGCCACGACCTACCTAAACACCTAAGTCTCTAGTCCAGGTTTATCGCCTATTCAGGTTCCATCCGCAGGGAGTCCGACCGAGGTTTCCACATACGGCCCCGAACGATGTGTGCAGGGTTCCCGAGATACCAAACGGGCATCCGGTACACCATGCCACATACCTACCGCACCACAGCCAACCCCGCGGGTCAGCGCTGTCCACGGCCTCCAGTAAGCTACAAACACCAGAAACTACTTGCAACTCCTGGACAGAGGACTAGGGTGAATAAGAAGCCGAGAGGGTCCATTGGTTTCGGGCCCAATGCATTGTAGTAGCTGATTCTTAAATCACGCATACATATCTCAGTGCTTAAGGACGGCTTCAATGAAACAACCCACCATGTACTCCTACATGGCTCTCATCGATACCTTTACCAAATCGTGTTCAACACATCACTCTCATTATCGGCATGATCATTTCACTCTAGCACATCACCCAGATGAACCAGACCTGACACGACTCTAAGCATAGAAGGCATAGCAAGGTAGGAACAATACATACACATGGCTCAATCAACTCCTACACATGCTAGTGGGTTTCATCTAGTTACTGTGGCAATGAAAGGTCATGCAGAGGAAATGGGTTCAACTACCATAGCACACAAGAGTTTGAATCGCGTTGTCTTAATGTAGTAAAAGAGAGCAGAGGCGAGAACATGGGATTGTATCGATATGATCAAATGGTTGGTTGCTTGCCTTGCGGGTCCATGGACTGGTAGTGCTCTTCGTTAGGGTATTCACGATACTCCTCGAGGGCAGAACCTGCAGCAGAGAGCACCGATATACAATCATCACCAAACAATATGCAACAATATGATGCATGCCTGAGACATGGAAAAATGAGTGTATTGGGATAATGCAACTAAGACTAGATGGGTTTGAACCATTTTGAATCAAAGATTCAAGTTTCAAACTCATAAATGGCCCTTAATAGTGCTTTATCTTGTTCTGCACTAAACAGCAAGTTAACTTGTTTAAACATGCATGAAACCAGTACAGATGGATAGATTGGATTTTTCTGATCATTTTTCATATCTAACACTTTGCATTTGGAGCTACAGATTAATTGCTATGATTTTTTGAAGTTTGTGGTATTTTCTGGAATTTCCTGTATAAGAATAATTCCAGTAATTAAATTACTGCGTCAGCATTATGTCAGGGTGACGTCAGTGGTCAACGGGACGGTCCAGGTCAAACCTGACCAGTGGGTCCCATGTGTCAGTGTAATTAGTTTAACTAAATTCAATTAGTACTAATCCTAGATTAGTTAACCGGCTGGGCCCCACCTGTCATTGACCCACGGGGGTCAAACTGGGCCCACCCATGGTCAAACACGGTCAGCGGAGTCAAACTCGCCGGCGTTTAGCCGCCGGCGAGGCCAGACGCGGCGGTGAGGTGCGGGTTTCATGCTCCGGCGACCAAAAAGCCGGCGGAGGGCACCTACGTGTTGCGGGGAGTGAGCCGCATGCAGTGGTGGTGGTGGTTGGGCTCGTGGTCGCCGGAAACGGCGCCGGCGACGAGTTTGGCGGCGGTCGGAGCTCGGGTGAGCTCGGACTCATTGCTAGGAGGCACGACGAGGTACGTGGAGTGGTGCGATGTGCTCCTGGGGATGCGGTAAGGTTGGTGGACAAGGTGGCGCGGCCGTTGAGTGGCCGGAACCTCGTCAGCGACGAGCTCCGCGGTGGCGCGTGCAGGTGAGCTTCGTGTGGTTGCTACGGTGCTCGAGAGAGAAACGAGAGAGGATGGGTAGGTAGCCAGGCTCACGGTGGTCACGGCGTAGCAGACGGTGAGGTCGGGGACGAGCTGCTGCGGCGGTGATGGTGGAAGGGATCTCCGGCGACGGTCGGTGAAGACGGGGTCGATGGAGGCGGTGCAGAGCGTGCGAGCGCTCGGAGCTCAGCTAGCTCGACGGAGCGGACGACGGCGGAGCTCGTGGACACGGTGGAGCGGCGCGAGGACGACGGTGGGCACAGCTACGACGGCGGGACGGCGGCGGCTGCTTTGGCCATGGCGGAGGGGAGCGAGGGAGAGATGCAGGGGGGGAGTGGACGTGTCCAGGGGGTTCGGGGCATGATGTGGAAGTCGTCCAGGCCAGCAGAGCGGCGAGGGGACAAAGTAGGGCGGCGAGCAGTTGTGTGGCGTGCGCTGGTGCCTGCGTCGAGCACATGCCTGCCTGCCTGGCCAAGTCAAGCAGCTCGTTGAAGCAGGTGTTGGGCTGGGCCGGCTAGGTGGACCTGGTGTTGGGCTAGGCCAGGTAAGATTCTCTCTCTCTCTTTATTTTTCTGTTTTCTATTTCTTCTGTAGCTTTGTGGCTTTTTTAAAAATACCTAGGCAACTCAAAAAATCACCAAACTGCTAAGGCCACTAAATGGAATATATCCAGCATGGAACATTTTAGTTTGGGATTATTTGAGCATTTGAAATATTTTATATCATTTAAATGCCCAAACTCAAATAACTAAAGATTTAATTCAGTGACCTTAGGATGACCTAGAAAATTGTGCATCACCTTTGGCAGAGGCTTAAGACCAAGGCAGAGGTGATAAACATCTTAGAAGGGCATTTCAGGTTCATTGAAAATATTTTTAGTAAACCATAGTTGATTTCAGGGGGTGCTGGGGGTTTTGTCATCCCCATTTCAAGTTTCTGATAAATGAAATAAACATGATGCAACACTCTAATGCATGAACTAGCTAGGGTGTGACAACGAGCTAACTCAATCATCTTGAAAGCTTCAATCTCAGTTGGGGTAAAGAGGTCGGGAAGAGGTTGGATGTCTTCTTCTTCTCCCGACGACGCTTTATCCTCCGTAGCCTTCTTGATCCTATCCTCCTTGTTGATCTCCCCGGGTTCTTCTCTCTTCAGCTCCATCTTCATCAGCCAAGCATCGTTGCCTTCATTGTTGGAGGAGGGTGACGACATGATGCCTGGCCTTGACAAATCTGATAGAAAACAGCTCGAAACAAAGACAGAGGATATTTGCGTGATACGGTGGTCAAAACCTCCGGGAGATTATATAATGATTTTTTAATGACCAAAAGAAGTATTGTGCAAGAAAACAGATTCCGGAGAGCACACTAGATGCCCGCAAGGCAGGGGGGCGCGCCCAGGGGGTAGGGCGCGCCCTCCACCCTCGTGGACGCCTCGTGTCCTTCCCGAACTACTTCTTATTTTCCTATTTTCTAAAATATACCAAAATGGAGAAAAAATGTTGTTAGAATTGTTTTGGAGTCGGTTTACTTACCGCACCACGTACCTATTCCTTTTCAGAGTCTGGAACATTCTGGAAAGTGTCCCTTATGTATTCCTATGGGGTTACGGTTTCAATAACGTTAGTTTCAATATTTATTGGATTACCTGTGATATAATATTTGATTCTTTGACCATTCACCACCTTCGGATGTGTGCCTTCGAAGTTGTTGATTTTTATGGCACCGGAATGATAGACTTCCTCGATAACGCAAGGGCCTTCCCATTTAAAGAGAAGTTTTCCTGCAAAAAATCTTAAACAAGAGTTGAAAAGCAACACATAGTCACCTACAATAAACTCACGCTTTTGTATCCTTTTGTCATGCCATCCTTTAACTTTTTCCTTAAACAGTTTGACATTTTCATAACCTTGGGTTCTCCATTCATCAAGTGAGCTAATGTCAAATAACCTTTTCTCACCATCAATTTTGAAACCATAATTGAGCTCTTTAATAGCCCAATATGCCTCATGTTCTAGTTCGAGAGGTAAGTTACAAGCTTTTCCATTAACCATTTTATCTGAAGACATACCCATAGGATTTTTATATGCAGTTCTATAAGCCCATTATGCATCATCAAGTTTCTTGGACCAATTCTTTCTACATCTACTAACAGTCTTTTGCAAAATTAATTTAAGTTCTTGTTACTCAGCTCTACTTGGCCACTAGACTGTGGGTGATAAGGAGATGCAATTATATGATTAACATCATACTTAGCCAGCATTTTGCGAAAAGCACCATGAATAAAATGTGAACCACCATCAGTCATTAAGTATCTAGGGACTCCAAACCTCAGAAAAATAACTTCTTTAACCATCTTAATAGAAGTGTTGTGATCAGCAGTACTAGTTGGAATAGCTTCTACCCACTTAATAACGTAATCAACAGCAACTAAAATATGTGTATACCCATTAGAGGCAGGAAAAGGTCCGATATAATCAAAGCCCCAAACATCAAATGGCTCAATAACAAGAGAATAGTTCATAGGCATTTCTTGACGTCTACTAATTTTACCAATTCTTTGACATTCATCACAAGACAAGACAAACTTACGGGCATCTTTGAAGAGAGTAGGCCAATAAAAACCGGATTGCAATACCTTATGTGCAGTACTATCTCCAGCATGGTGTCCTCCGTATGCCTCGGAGTGACACTTGCATAGGATCTGTTCCTGTTCATGCTCAGGTACACAACGTCTAATAACACCATCTACTACTTCTTTATAAAGGTGTCGGTCATTGAGGGAGTCCTGGATAAGGGGGTATCCGGACAGCCGGACTATGTGCTTTGGCCGGACTGTTGGACTATGAAGATACAAGATAGAAGAGTTCGTCCCATGTCCGGATGGGACTCTCCTTGGCGTGGAAGGAAAGCTTGGCGATTTGGATGTAGATCTCCTTCTCTGTAAACCGACTCTGTGTAACCCTAGCCCCCTCCGGTGTCTATATAAACCGGAGGGTTTAGTTCGTAGGACTCATCATCATTATCATCAACAATCATACCATAGGCTAGCTTCTAGGGCTTAGCCTCTCTGATCTCGTGGTAGATCAACTCTTGTAATACTCATATCATCAAGATCAATCAAGCAGGAAGTAGGGTATTACCTCCATCGAGAGGGCCCGAACCTGGGTAAACATCGTGTCCCTAGTCTCCTGTTACCATTAGCCTTAGACGCACAGTTCGGGACCCCCTACCCGAGATCCGCCGGTTTTGACACCGACATTGGTGCTTTCATTGAGAGTTCCTCATTGTCGTTGCTATAAGGCTAGATGGCTCCTCCATCCTTCAACCACGCTGTCCCAGGTGAGACTTTTCTCCCCGGACAGATCTTCGTGTTCGGCGGTTTTGCACTGCGGTCCTATTCGCTTGGCAATCTGGAGCAGATCAATAGCTACGCCCCCGGCCATCAGTTCAGGTTTGGAAACCTAAATACACCGCCGACATCCGCGAAGACTTGATCTTCGACGGATTCGGGCCTGTGTCAGGAGCGCCGAACAATCACGACATGCACGACCTAGATCGGCAGTCGGACAGTATTCAGAACATCGCACCTGCTACCGCTCCAGACTTCGCTCAAGAGCGGGTTGTGCCTTCCAAGGATGGGTGGATGGACCCCGCCCCGGAGGCCGCACACTCCTCGGCGTTGGAGCCAAACACAGACTTCTCTCCCAAAGGACTCATCTCCGGCCGTGTGTTCCGGACCGCGCGCATCCGTGCCCATCGAATCTAACTGGGCTCCAGTCATGGAGTTCACCGCCGCGGATATCTTTCAACACTTACACTTCAGAGACGTGCTAAACTCATTAAAGTCTCTCTCTCTCTATCAGAAGACTCCTGGCCGAAATATGTCCGGCCCGTGTGGGATACGGAAGACAAAGAAAATCGCAGCCCACCCGCCACCCACTTTATAGCCACTGTCGATGACATAACAGACATGCTTGACATCAACCCCAATAACATTGACGGTATGGACGTTGATGCAGGGGAAGATCCGGAACCACCACCCATGCGGCGCTGGACTGCCACTTCATCATACGACGTATACATGGTGGACACCCCCAAAGAAGACAATGTGGATAAAAGGACACAACGGAGGATAAACCCCCCGGGAAAAAGCAAAAATGACGGCGTAGGCGCTGCCTTAGGTCCAGTCACAGTAAAAATAGCGATAGCAACCCAAAACAAGATGACACTCCGGTTGATTTCTATGGCAACAACGACCATAGGGACCCAGCGATGGAGCAGGATAAACCAGGTCATGCCGAACACAGCCCGGAGCAGACGCCCGATCACAATTCAGAGGGTCAAACTCATCATGCTACCTCCAAAGAAGATAACAGTCCGGTTGACGATGCGTTCATCATCCCGGAAGAACAATCAAAATAAGACAAACTCCACAGAAAACTCCTGGCCACAGAACGGAGCCTGAAGAAGCAGGAGCAAAGGCTTAAGGCCGCGCAGGATACGCTCAACCGACGATGCAATAAGGTGCTAGACACCAAAGGAAAACATGGCGATAATCGCCACACAAAGAGCTACCCGAAGCGCAAACTGCTACCCGAATTCGACAATGAGGCCGCAGCACCCGTTCGGCCCAAAAACAATACGGCTACTCAGCCGGACCAGCCAACTCATGGCCGGGATAGAGCAGCCACTGATACCGCACACGATTTACAAGATCTCCTGGACAAAAAGGCAAGTGCGGCCAGGTCCATCTATGGGTCCAGAGGACAGGCTCCGACGCGGGATTATGGTCACCACAATGATCATGCTGATCGAATACTAGTCCGGAATCAACACCGGGAGCAACAACAGCCGGTAGCAGGTCGCAACACGGCTAGATAAAGAGGGGCTGCGCACCCCCTGTGCTTCACGGATGAGGTGCTGGATCATGAATTTCCACAGGGATTCAAACCCATGAATATGGAGTCATACGACGGAACAACGGACCCCGGGGTCTGGATCGAAGATTTTATCCTTCACATACACATGGCTCGTGGGGACGACCTCCACACCATCAAATACCTCCCCCTCAAGTTAAAAGGACCAGCTCGTCATTGGCTGAAAAGCCTCCCCGAAAATTCAATTGGA
Organism: Triticum aestivum; assembly: GCF_018294505.1. NCBI lineage: Eukaryota > Viridiplantae > Streptophyta > Magnoliopsida > Poales > Poaceae > Triticum > Triticum aestivum. The sequence goes on from NC_057801.1 coordinate 758,175,838, forward strand.
AGTTGGGAGGAACTTGAGGATGCTTTCAAGGCCAACTTCCAAGGGACTTACGTCCGGCCTCCAGATGCTGATGATTTAAGTCACATAATACAGCAGCCCGGAGAGTCAGCCCGCAAGCTTTGGAACATATTCCTCACTAAGAAGAATCAAATTGTCGACTGTCCGGACGCCGAAGCCTTAGCGGCCTTCAAACACAGTATCCGAGACGAGTGACTTACCAGACACCTCGGCCAAGAAAAGAGAAGAACGATGGTAGCCTTAACAAGCCTCATGACCCGATTTTGTGCGGGCGAGGACAGCTGGTTGGCCCGTAAAGGCACCAGCGACCCAGGCACATCCGAAACCCGAGACGGCAACGGGAAGCCATGGCACACTAAGAACAAACGTCGAAATAACGACAGTCCGGACAGCATAGCGATCAACGCCGGGTTCAGGGGCCCTCGACCTGGTCAAGGAAAAAAGCCATTTAACGGCACTAAGAGGAACCATCCGGCCTGAACAAAGTCCAGGACAGATTGTGGCAAATCCATAGCACTTCTGACAAACCAGCAAATCATACCCATAGAGAATGTTGGGTTTTCAAGCAGGCCGGCAAGTTAAACGCCGAACACAAGGGAAGGGAAACACCAAGCGAAGACGAGGATGAGCCTCACCAGCCAAACACGAGGGGCCTGAAACAATTCCCACCGGAACTCAAAATGGTAAACATGGTACACGCAACTCATGTTGAGTTCATAGCCCCCTAATTTAATCCTTGGGCAACATGCCCGATCACTTTTGATCACAGGGACTACCCGGCGAGTATCCGGCACGGAGAATCGGCTGCCTTGGTGCTCGACCCAACAATTGATCGATACCATCTTACTCGCGTCCTAATGGATGGTGGCAGTAGTCTGAATTTGATATATCAAGACACCATCCGCAGGATGGGGATAGACCCATCCAGAATAAATCAAAATAGCGCCACCTTCAATGGAGTAATTCCAAGCGTCGTGGCCCATTATTGGGGCTCCCTCGTGTTAGAAGTAACATTCGGTTCTCCCGACAATTTTAGACGCGAGAACATACTCTTCATCATCGCTCCCTTCAGCAGCGACTATCATGCATTGCTTGGAAGACCGGCCTTCGCTTGCTTTAACGCAATACCAAACTACGCCTGCCTTAAACTCAAAATGCTCGGTCCACGCGGCATCATCACGGTTAGCGGAAACACAGAGCAGTACGCGGCAGTTCTTGCTGCCGGACTCTAGGCGGCCTCTCCCACCGGAACGCATGACCAGTCGTCAAGACCACAGAAACGGTTAGACGAGTCCAATACACTATTCTTCACAATGGCTCGGATAAACATGAGCCAGGGGCTGCACATGTGTCCCCACAAATAATATGAGGGGCTGAGAACACGTAGCACAATCCCACAGTTCGGCTTGCCTCGTTAACAGGCCGGATCTCGAACATTTCTCGAGCATAACTAACTTTTCCCACGTTTTCTTTTTCTTTCATTCTCACAGACACTACCAGTGTGACACCCTTCCAGGATACGGCACAACGGAGACACAGGCGCAGACGTGCAGCAGGGCCCCGCCCACAGGTTTCTCTTTAGATTAAGCCCCTGCGTAAACCTTCTTTACTGTCTCTTGTTGCTCAACATCCCTTGGTGTTTCATACACCTGTAAGGGACACTGGCGTTTTAGGCTTTTTGCCACAACAGATAAGTGCGCGTAACTAGAACCACAGGGTCAAGGGCGTTATTCAGCCCAATATATGTTATAATGTCCGAATACCTTCGGGAGTGTTCGGCGTCACGAGTTTGGCCATATATGCATCAGCTCCGAATCATGTCTTTGGTCAAATGTTGGGTTAGACCGGCTCCTGGGTTTGCTACCTTATGTTCTGTTCTATCGGCTAAGGCGGCCAAAGGAGAACTACTGCGATCGTGCCCTGGTTATTACGGATGAGCACCTCAGTAGAGAAAGACGAAAACTGATTGTCATGATATAGCGAGAGACTGATCAACCACTCGAGGACTCATCGAAATCTATAGGATTCCTCCGCATTAATGAAGGATCGGTCTACCGGTCAAGTACGCGCACCGCATCCGGATGCACGCAGAAGTACCAGGGGCTATATAGTAACCCCACCTTTCAACTCCTATGGCTAAGCGAAAGTGTTACAGCTATATAGTCCAGTTGATTGGTTCGACGTGCGATCACCTCCTTAATGGACCAAGACGTTGGATCAAGTGTGTTCACGCATATTTTCTCGAACACCCCCACATTATGTGCATGAGGGCTGAAGCCAACAACTGCTAACTTTCACGATTATATGCATATATAAACAGCCGCATGGGAGACACTATAATACTTTCAGGCAAAAGTATACAAAAAAAGCAGCCTCCATAATCAAACACATAGTTGTTTACAATTTCATCACTCAAACATGACATTCTTGGAGCACTGGGCCTCTATTCTACGAGCACCTTCTATAACCTGCTCAAAATAGTGCTCGGCTGGGTCTTGGCTTCCTGCCGGACCCCGGGTTGCAATATGGGTGGCCTCCATATCCGCCCAATATGTTTTCACACGAGAAAAAGCCATCTGCGCACCCTCTACGCACGCCGATCTCTTCATGGCATCAATTTGCTCTCTGGCGCCAAATAATCGTTGCACCAAACCAAAGTAATTGTCCGGCTTCGGCTCCTTTGGCCATAGATGGTCTATTACAGACCTCATTGCAAGGCCGGACAGCCTATGGAGCTCGGCTATGGCGGCCATTTCTCACTCAAGGGCAGGGAGCGCGCCGGAGCATTAAATTGTGACCAGAACAGCCTCTCCATTTTGTTATCCTCATGATCCTTAAATAGCTTGGTCGCATCAGCCGCACTCTTCGCCAAGTCTTCATACTCATCTGCGGCGCTCCATAGCTTATCCAAGGGAGCATACTTTGGATCTAAAAATTTCATACGCAACACATAAGGACTTCCTGCCGCGATTTCTCCAGCTTGTCAAAGTTCCTCCCGTGCATCTCTAATCTGAGAGCGCATCTCTTTAGCCGAATCCATCGCCTTCTTCAGGTCGGCCGCCTTTGTTTGATTCTCCTTTTCGAGAAGCTCATACCGGCTGGCGGCATCCCTCAGCTCCACAGCCATCTCGGCTATCTTCTCCTCACTTCGGAGTCGAGTGGCCTGTTCGGCCTTTAATTCTTCGGCTGCCTTTAAAGCAGCCGCATTGCTAATCCAAGCTTGTTCCTTGGATAGAGCAAGCTCTGCCCTGACGGCCTCAACGGCAGTAGCTCCGCCTGCAACTACATAACATCACATTAATATTTCAACCTTCTTGCAAAAATAGATGTGGATATAGGAAAGCATACTATGCGACTCCTCGAATCGCTTGTTCACAAGCGCGGCGTCGGCCTCCACAATGTCAATCTGCCACCTCAATTCCGTGCATTCAGCAGCCTGGTCTATTGCTGAACCCTTAGCAACCTGCACATCAATGCAAGTGCGATCATTATCTGGGAGTTTGATCCTCCGGTTGCCGCCATGGGCTGGCATCCACAGTCTCAGGGGCTACTATCTACACAGCGCGCATGTATCACGTATGGCTCAACCAAAAATTGTGGCTTACCTCAAAGCCTTTAAGCAGGCTCCTAAAAGCTTCGTTTAAACCACTTGTGGTGGAGGAAATTTTCTCCGACACCGTACCCATTAGGGTACGATGATCCTCCAAGAGATCAGCTAACTCCAGGAGGCCCGTCAGCGTGTTTGGACGGACACCGGACTCTCCCGGACCCTTTCCATTGTCCGCCACAGGAGCCGAACACGCTGGGCTCGGGGCAGCCGAAGTGTTAGCCCGGCCCCATTGGATCCAGACTCTTCTGTGACGATACCTCAGGGTCGCCCGCCTCACGGGGTGGAGAGGCAGGTGGGGTTTCACTCTCCATCATCTCCGGAAGAAGATCCCCCGAAGACGAATCCTGTTGAGATGAACTGCTGGCCGGGCTACAAAAAACATGTCCCGGTTATTACTCTCAGAGGAAAAAGCAATATGATCCTGGCTTAATTAAACTTACAGCTCAGTGGAGGGCTGGTCCATATGCGGGCACTATGCGGTGAGGACGCCCTTCGTGGTAGGGCCCTTTGGCGAAGTTCCTTTCCCTTGTTTAGGCGCCCTCGTCTCCAAATCTTCACAGGCGGCCCTCTTCTTCCCGCGGGGGGAGGAAACCTCAGAGTCGCCTCCCCGATTCTCCTCCTCCGTGGAGGCGCTGATTCCCCCGGTTCGGATGCGCAATGTGTGAGGCCCACTCTTGGCCTCCCCGCTCTCCCCTTCAGCTCTCTCTGGTGGCACCCGACTTAGTGTCCATTCAAGAATCTTGGCCATTGCTGGGCCAGCCGAACCTTCGGGAAGGGGTTCCAGACACCTGATCCTCTCCGCCTTACTAAGACAATCCTGGTTGCGGACAGTGTTCAGAACAATGCTATGACAAATGTAAGCAAGTTGTTCGGTTATAGGGTTACTTACTTGGGTATCGAGGCGGTTGCAGCTCAGGTCCGCATCCTCGATGGTGTCCGGACACTTTATTCGTGGTCCGAAGAACAACTTATACATACCTTCGGGCGTCATGCCGAAGAAGTGTTGAATGGTCCAGAGAACTTCTGGATCGAATTCCCACATCCAGAGAGGCCGGCGTTTGCACGGCAGGATCCGCCGGACTTGCATTACTTGGATTATTGACGAGACTAATGTCCCTCTCGAGGAGCTCCCGAATATGGCTTTGTAGCATTGTTACATTGTTCGCAGGCCCCCAGTTTAGTCCCACGCTAGCCCATGATGCCAGTTGAGGTGGAGGGGCAGGCGCGGCCGCCCACTTTGAGCCTCGGGGAGCTGTGACATAGAACCACCTCCGTTGCCATAATCAGATACCTCCGGGAAGGAGCCTTCGGGGCACGGGGCATCAATGTTCCTGCTTATTATGGCAGCTCCGCACTCTGTGTGTCGCTCCTCAATTATCTTCGGCTTCACATTGAAAGTCTTGAGCCATAAGCCGAAGTGGGGGGCAATGTGAAGGAAGGCTTCACACACTACGATAAATGACGAGATGTGGAGGATGGAATCCGGAGCTAGATCGTGGAAATCTAGCCCGTAGTAGTACATGAGCCCCCTCACGAATGGATCAAGAGTAAGACCTAAGCCCCGGAGGAAGTGGGAGACAAATACAACGCTCTCGTTCGTCTTGGGAGTGGGGATAACCTGTTCGGGAGCAGGAAGCCTGTGCTTGACATCGGCGGTCAAATACCCAGCCTCCCTAAGCTTCGCAATATCCTCCTCTGTGACAGAGGAAGCCATCCATCGGCCCTGATGGCCAGATCCGGACATGATTGAAGATCCGGGGTGCTTAAGATCGGGCTTTAGGTGTTGGGACTCAGGGTGCGAGATGTGCGAGCATGGAAACGGAGGGATAGGCCTCGGCTCCATTATAAAGGGCGAAGACTATCAGGCGTCCCTGAACGTGGTCGTTTGGGACTTGCCTAAAAACACGGGGTCATGCCAACAGGCACGGTTGGATTACCCATACCCGTATTGATGAGAATCCTGCAATAAGGGGAACACGATCTCTGCTCTGACAGGACGTGCCAAAGAAACCACCTCGTGGTGTGTGCGGTAGCAAGTTGTAAGAACGGTTCGAATAAAAATTGGACCGTGGCGTGATGTCACTCTTCGAAGAATTGTCAGCATATTGGATTCGTGGATTATTATTATTCCCTCTACGATGATATATGGAATGTTATCTTGCTGAGCCGGACACGGTCCTTGTGTTCGGAATTTATCTTGGAGTATTCGGAGATGGAACCCGCCTCGCAATGCCGAAGACAAACTATGCGCCGGATTCATCGTCATTGAAGCCTGGTTCAGGGGCTGCTGAGGGAGCCCTGGATAAGGGGGTATCCGGACAGCCGGACTATGTGCTTTGGCCGGACTGTTGGACTATGATGATACAAGATAGAAGACTTCGTCCCGTGTCCGGATGGGACTCTCCTTGGCGTGGAAGGCAAGCTTGGCGATTCAGATGTAGATCTCCTTCTCTGTAAACCGACACTGTGTAACCCTAGCCCCCTCCGGTGTCTATATAAACTGGAGGGTTTACTCCGTAGGACTCATCATCATTATCATCAACAATCATACCATAGGCTAGCTTCTAGGGCTTAGCTTCTCTGATCTCGTGGTAGATCAACTCTTGTAATACTCATATCATCAAGATCAATCAAGCAGGAAGTAGGGTATTACCTCCATCGAGAGGGCCCGAACCTGGGTAAACATCGTGTCCCCAGTCTCCTGTTACCATTAGCCTTAGACGCACAGTTCGGGACCCCCTACCCGAGATCCGGCGGTTTTGACACCGACAGTCATGCCAGAAGTAATGTCTGAAATCATAGAAAAACTTTTTCTTTTGCTGGTATGTAAAACTAGGTGGTATGAATTTAGCAACAATGTAATTAGCATAACTAGGATACCATGGAGCAGTACGAGAAGCATATATGACAGCTAATTGTTCATCAGGAAAGCTATCATCAATAGGTAGTGGGTCATCAAGAATATTCTCTAACCTAGACAAGTTGTCTGCAACGGGGTTCTCAGCTCCCTTTCTATCAATAATATGTAAATCAAATTCTTGTAGCAAGAGAACCCATCTAATAAGTCTAGGTTTAGCATCTTTCTTTTCCATAAGATATATAATAGAAGCATGATCAGTGTGAATAGTTACTTTAGAATCAACAATATAAGGTCTGAACTTATCACAAGCAAATACAACTGCTAATTTGTTTTCAGTAGTAGCATAATTTCTCTGGGCACTGTGTAGAGTTTTACTAGCATATTGAATAACATTTCGTTTCTTATCAACTCTTTGTCCTAGAACAACACCTACATCATAATCACTAGCATCACACATAATTTCAAAGGGTAAATTCCAATCAGGTGGTTGAACAATAGGTGCAGAAATCAAAGCTTGCTTAAGTATTTCAAATGCTTCTACACAATCATCATCGAAGACAAAAGGAATATCTTTTTGTAATAGATTAGTCAGAGGCCTAGAAATTTTAGAAAAGTCCTTAGTGAACCTCCTATAAAAACCGTCATGACCAAGGAAACTTCTTATACCTTTGATGTCCTTAGGACACGACATCTTTCCAATGGCATCAACTTTAGCTTTATCAAGTTCAATACCTCTTTCGGAAATTTTATGCCCCAAGACGATGCCTTCATTAACCATAAAGTGGCACTTCTCCCAATTCAAAACAAGACTAGTATCTTCACATCTCTGCAAAACTCGTTCAAGGTTGCTCAAGCAATCATCAACAGAGGATCCATAAATGGAGAAATCATCCATGAATACCTCACAAATCTTTTCACAAAAGTCAGAGAATATAGCCATCATGCATCTTTGAAAAGTAGCAGGTGCATTACATAAACCAAAAGGCATACGTCTATAAGCAAAAGTACCGAAAAGGCAAGTAAAAGTGGTCTTTTCTTGATCCTCCGCTGACATAGGTATTTGAGAGAAATGAGAGTAACCATCTAGAAAGCAAAAATGTGTGTGTTTGGATAGTCTTTCTAGCATTTGATCAATAAAAGGTAAAGGGTAATGATCCTTTTTAGTGGCTTTATTTAATTTGCGAAAATCAATTACCATCCTATAACCTGTAATAATTCTTTGTGGGATCAATTCATCTTTATCATTAGGAACGACAGTAACACCTCCCTTTTTTGGGACACAATGGACAAGACTTACCCACTTACTATCAGCAATTGGATAAATTATACCTGCCTCTAGGAGCTTTAGTATTTCCTTTCTTACCACTTCCTTCATCTTAGGATTTAACCGTCGTTGGTGATCAATAACTGGTTTGGCGTCTTCCTGTAATTTTATTTTGTGTTGACATAGAGTGGGACTAATGCCCTTAAGATCATCAAGAGTATATCCAATAGCAGCACGGTGCTTCTTCAGAGTTTTCAAAAATCTTTCCTCTTCCTGCTCTGAAAGGATAGCACTAATAATAACAGGATATATCTTCTTTTCATCGAGATAAGCATATTTAAGTGTATCAGGTAATGGTTTAAGCTCAAACATGGGATCACCATTAGGTGGGGGAGGATCCCCTAGGATTTCAACAGGTAAATTGTGTTTCAAAATGTGTCCCTGTTTAAGGAATACTTCATCTATTTCCCTTCTTTCATTCATGAACATATCATTTTCATGGTCTAGCAAATATTGTTCTAAAGGATCATTAGGAGGTACAACAATAGAAGCAAGACCAATAATTTCATCCTTACTAGGCAGTTCTTTATCATGGGGTTGTCTACGAAGTTTAGCAAAATTAAACTCATGAGTCATATCATCCAAACGAAACGTAACAACATCTTGATCGCAAGCAATTCTAGCATTAACAGTATTCAGGAAGGGTCTACCAAATATAATAGGACAAAAGCTATCTTGTGGGGAACCAAGAACAAGAAAATCAGTAGGGTATTTAACTTTCCCACACAAGACTTCAACATCTCTAACAATCCCAATTGGTGCAATAGTATCTCTATTGGCAAGCTTGATTGTAACATCTATCTCTTCTACCTCAGCAGGTGCAATATCATGCATAATTTCTTGATATAAGGAATAAGGTATTGCACTAGCACTAGCACCCATATCACATAATCCATGATAACAATTATCTCCTATTTTAACAGAAATAACAGGCATGCCTACTATAGGTCTATGTTTCTTAGCATCAGGTCTAGCAATTCTAGTAGCTTCATCACAGAAATAAATAACATGCCCGTCAATATTATCAGCCAAGAGATCTTTAACCACAACAATACTAGGTTCAATTTTAATTTGCTCAGATGGTGTATATGTTTTAGTATTACTCTTACGAACCACATACGAAGCTTTAGCATGATCCTTTATCCTAACAGGGAAAGGTGATTTCTCAATATAAGTGGAAGGAACAATAGTATCATTATAAGTGATAGTCTTTTCTTCAATTGTAATAGGTGCAACTACTTTTACTTCAGTGGGAGGATTATATTTAATCCAATTCTCCTTAGGGAGATCAACATGAGTAGCAAATATTCACAGAAAGAATCTACTATCTCAGAGTCAAGTCCATATTTAGTGCTAAATTCACGGAAGACATTGGTATCCATGAAAGGTTTAACACAATCAAACTTAGGTGCCATACCTATCTCCTTACCATCGTCAGAATCCCAATCTTCAGAGTTGCATTTAATTCTTTCCAATAAGTCCCACTTGAATTCAATATTCTTCATCATAAAAGACCCAACACAAGAAGTATCATGCATGGTGCGATTGTTGAGAGAAAGCCGAGCATAAATTTTTTGAATAATCATTTCTCTTGAGAGCTCATGATTGGGGCATGAATATAACATTGACTTAAGCCTCCCCCAAGCTTGAGCGATGCTTTCTCCTTCGCGAGGCCAAAAATCATATATATAATTATGATCACGATGAACAAGATGCATATGATAAAACTTCTGGTGAAATTCCAATTTCAATCATTTATAGTCCCAGGATCCCATATCATCACATAGTCTATGCCATGTCAATGCATCTCCCTTCAAAGATAAAGGGAAGACCTTCTTCTTGATAACATCCTCAGGCATAACTGCAAGCTTAAATAATCCACAAACTTCATCTACATAGATTAGGTGCAAGTCGGGATGTAATGTTCCATCTCCTGTAAAAGGATTAGCTAGTAGTTTCTCTACCATACCCGAAGGAATTTCAAAGTAAACATTTTCAGTAGGTTCAGTAGGTTGAGGAGCAACTCTTTGCTCTACTGGTCGGGGTGAAGATACCCCGAACAAGCCCCTCAAAGGATTAGTTTCCATAGTAACAAGTGACAGTAAATTTCAGCACACTATATAAATTTTTCCTTACCAAGTTACACTTACCAAGATGCTTCACTCCCTGGCAACGGCGCCAAAAAAGAGTCTTGATGACCCACAAGTGTGGGGGATCTATGGTAGTCCTTTCAATAAGTAAGAGTGTCGAACCCAACGAGGAGCAGAAGGAAATGCCAAGCGGTTTTTAGTAAGGTATTCTCTGCAAGCACTGAAATTGTAGGTAACAGATAGTTTTGTGATAAGATAATTTGTAACGGGTAGCAAACAATGAAAGTAAATAAGGTGCAGCAAGGTGGTCCAATCCTTTTTTGTAGAAAAGGACAAGCCTGGACAAGTTCTCATATGAGAAAAGCGCTCCCGAGGACACGTGGGAATTATTGTCAAGCTAGTTTTGATCACGCTCATATGATTCGCGTTCGTTACTTTGATAATTTGATATGTGGGTGTACCGGTGCTTGGGTACTGCCCTTTCTTGGACAAGCATCCCACTTATGGTTAACCCCTATTGCAAGCAGCTGCAACTACAAAAGAAGTATTAAGGTAAACCTAACCATAGCATGAAACATATGGATCCAAATCAGCCCCTTACGAAGCAACGCATAAACTAGGGTTTAAGCTCATGTCACTCTAGCAACCCATCATCTACTTATTACTTCCCAATGCCTTCCTTTAGGCCCAAACAATGGTGAAGTTTCATGTATTCGATGTTCACATAACACCACTGGAGGATAGACAACATACATCTCATCAAAATATCAAACGAATACCAAATTCACATGACTACTTATAGGAAGACTTCTCCCATGTCCTCAGGAACAAACGTACTACTCACAAATCATATTCATGTTCATAATCAGAGGGGTATTGATATGCATTATAGATCTGAACATATGATCTTCCACCAAATAAACGAACTAGCATCAACTACAAGGAGTAATCAACACTACTAGCAACCCACAGGTACCAATCTGAGGTTTTGGTACAAAGATTGGATACAAGAGATGAACTAGGGTTTGAGAGGAGATGGTGCTGGTGAAGATGTTGATGGACATTGACCCCCTCTCGATGAGAGGATCGTTGGTCATGACGATGGTGATGATTACCCCTCCCGGAGGGAAGTTTCCCCGGCAAAACAGCTCCGCCAGAGCCCTACACTACAGGAATCAGGTAATTTTCCGTCTGTGGATTACAGACGGCAAAGACCTAAATACAGACGGCAAAGATTTTGCCGTCAGGAAGCAGACAACAAAGTCAGACGGCAAAGATAAGTCGGCAAAGAATACTTTGCCGTCAGCATTTCATCGGGCAGACGACAAAGATTTTGCATCAGCCAACTAGAGATTTGTCGTTTGTCGCAAAAATAATAAACGGCAAAACCCTGTTCTTTGCCGTCAGTCAAAACTTGTTCTTTGCTATCATCTAGAATAAAGTACAGACGGCAAAGATTGTTTTCATTTAAAAAAAGTTACATCAGGACAGAGCATCTCGCCGGACACATGAACGACAAACCAAGACAGCAGGTTTCAGCTCACGTATATTTTGGATTTGACATGGCTTTCATTCATCCTAGGTGGAGTTACAGAGAAAAAACAAAGCTTTCCTGAAAATTTACACAAAGGACCCTAGAAAGTAAAAAATAAAAGCAATCAAGTCCTTCTCCACTGCAGCAACATGGACTTCACCGCCGTCCATCCTTCTTGTGCCCAGAGACAACCACAGGGATTATACTGTCGCCGCCTTGCACTGCCCACGCCGGCCCGCAGCACCAATAGGAGCCTAACAGAGGAGAAGCTATCCGCTTTGCCCATGCCGGCACGAAGCACCAACAGGAGTTGTTCCCGTGCCCGCAGCGGCCTCCCGTGCAGGTCGTGCCCTGCTCGCGCCGCACACCCGCCGCCCGCCTGCGCGTTGCTTGCAGAGGCCTCCCGCTCCGGTTGCTCTGTCCGTACCGGCCATGTCCTGCTCACGCCACCCGCCCCGCTGGAGAAGCTACAACGGCCTCCCATGCCAGCCGCTCTGCCTGCACTGGCCAAGCCCGGCTCGCGCCGCCGGCCCCCGCTGGAAGAGCCGAAGCAGCCTCCCGGGCCGACCGCCCTACCCACGGGAAGGGATGGAGGGAGCTAGAGGAGGCGGAGTTGAGAAAAGGGAGGACGAAGGTCTGCCGGTGGTAGTGGAGGGTTCGCCGGCCGGAGGAGCCGCGGCTGGTGGCGCCGGCGAGTGGAACGGGACACGGGCGAGATGGTGTGGGTGGGTTGCGTGCGTGTGTGCGTGCGTTAGAGAGAGATAGGTACGAGAGAGAGATCGTGCGGGATAAGGGAGAGAGAGCATGGTGGGGTCGGGCGTGGGAGACCGTTGGGGTGGGCCGCGATTGTGCCCGGGGCTTGGTGGGTTGAGATGCTGCCACATCATCAATCCACGTGATCGATCCGCATGGTGTGCTTTTTCTTTGTCGTCTGCATTTTTTATTACAGACGGCAAAGAGCTCGCTTTGCCGTCTACAAAGAAAATTCAGACGGCAAATATTTTTGTCATCTGTATTTTATTTTGCAGACGGCAAAGTGATCTTTGTTGTTTGTATTTTTCTTGCATACGGCAAAGTAAGCTCTTTGTCATTTGTACTTTTTTGCAAATGGCAAAGTGAGTTATTTGCCGTCTGTTGTTTTTTGCAGACGACAAAGTCTATTTTACCATTACTTTTTCTTTGCCGTCAGCTGATGACAACAAACCCTTTCTTTGTCGTCTGCCCCGACGAAATACTGACGGCAAATCTCATGTTTCTTGTAGTGCTAGATTGGTTCTGCCAAGGTTCCGCCTCGTGGCGGCGGAGTTTCGTCCAGTAAGCTTGCTTCCGATTTTTTCCAGGGTAAAACACTTCATATAGCAGAAGATGGGCACCAGAGGGCTGCCAGGTGGCCCACGAGGCAGGGGCGCACCCTAGGGGGCGCCCCCACCCTCGTGGACAGGGTGTGGGCCCCCTGATGCTGATTCTTTCGCCAGTATTTTTTATTAATTCCAAAAATGACTTTCATGGAGTTTTAGGACTTTTGGAGCTGTGCAGAATAGGTCTCTAATATTTGCTTCTTTTCCAGCCCAGAATCCCAGTTGCCGGCATTCTCCCTCTTCATGTAAACCTTGTAAAATAAAAGAGAATAGCCATAAGTATTGTGACATAACGTGTAATAACAGTCCATAATGCAATAAATATCGATATAAAAGCATGATGCAAAATGGACGTATCACCTGCTGGAGCGTGGATCCCTCACCGGTGGCCATATTCATCATCCCGGTGCTCTCCATGACGAGGAGGGAGTAGTTCACCCTCGGGGCTGAGGGTATGTACCAGTAGCTATGTGTTTGATCTCTCTCTCTCTCTCTCTCCCATGTTCTTGATTTGGCACGATCTTGATGTATCACAAGCTTTGCTATTATAGTTGGATCTTATGATGCTTCTCCCGCTCTACTCTCTTGTATGGATTGAGTTTTCGCTTTGAAGTTATCTTATCGAATTGAGTCTTTAAGGATTTGAGAACACTTGATGTATGTCTTGCATGTGCTTATCTGTGGTGATAATGGGATATCACGTGATTCACTTGATGTATCTTTTGGTGATCAACTTGTGGGTTCAGTGACCTTGTGAACTTATGCATAGGGGTTGGCACACGTTTTCGTCTTGACTCTCCGGTAGAAACTTTGGGGAACTCTTTGAAGTTCTTTGTGTTGGTTGAATAGAAGAATCTGAGATTGTGTGATGCATATCGTATAATCATACCCACGGACACTTGAGGTGACATTGTAGTATATAAGTGACATTAGTGTTTGGTTTGATGTGTGTCTTAAGGTGTTATTTTACTACGAACTCTAGGGCTGTTTGTGACACTTATAGGAATAGCCAAATGGATTGATCGGAAAGAATAACTTTGAGGTGGTTTCGTACCCTACAATAATATCTTCGTTTGTTCTCTGCTATTAGTGACTTTGGAGTGACTCTTTGTTGCATGTTGAGGGATAGTTATATGATCCAGTTATGTTATTACTATTGAGAGAACTAGCACTAGTGAAAGTATGAACCCTAGGCCTTGTTTCCTACCATTGCAATACTGTTTACGCTCACTTTTATCATTAGTTACCTTGCTGTTTTTATATTTTCAGATTACAAAACCCTATATCTACCATCCATATTGCACTTGTATCACCATCTCTTCGCCGAACTAGTGCACCTATACAATTTACCATTGTATTGGGTGTGTTGGGGACACAAGAGACTCTTTGTTATTTGGTTGCAGGGTTGCTTGAGAGAGACCATCTTCATCCTATGCCTCCCACGGATTGATAAACCTTAGGTCATCCACTTGAGGGAAATTTGCTACTGTCCTACAAACCTCTGCACTTGGGGGCCTAACAACGTCTACAAGAAGAAGGTTGTCTAGTAGACATCAGACCCCATCATGACCTATAGTACCGGTTCATGCCACAAAATCGTACTATAGTCTTCTAGTTCACAGCAGTTTTTTAGTCCCACCTCGCTCCGCTAACAGGGTTTTTACCACCTTAAATATGTTATTCTCAAACTATCACGAACACTTGGTCTTCATGGAACTCTATGTCAAGGATTTGTGGCTGCAATAGGTATTCTCACTGGTAACGATGAGAAGTTTCCTATTGACAATTCAGATTCTACACGAAAAGATCATTGTTGATCAATGTATTTTTTATGTATATTTTTATATGTTTAAACATTACAATTCCAGACTTTTTTTGCGTTCAGTATGCACCTTCAAAGCCACGTCATCAACTTTCAACCCTTTATGCCTTCATTTTATATTTTTCATGCATATACTGATTTTTTTTGAGCTAAATGACTCTGATATTGAAAAGCACCACAAATAAACTCTGAAAAGTTTGAAAGTTGGCATGGTGTCATCATTTCACCCACATAGCATGTGCAGAAAAGTTGAGAGGGTTACGTCAAAAACTGGATGCACTTTGTGTACAAACTGGACAATATGTTTTGAATTATCAGGGTTTCGGACGAAAAATCATCTGTTACAAAGGCACTTCTCATTTTTTAAACTTATTACAACTCCAGACTTTTTGTGCGTCCAATATGCACCATTCAAAGCCACATCATGAACTTTTAACCCTTTATTCCTTCATTTTATATTTTTCATGCATATACTGATTTTTTTAGCTAAATGATCCTGATATAAAAAAGCACTACAAAAGAACTCTGAAAAGGTTGAAAGTTGGCATTGTGTCATCATTTCACCCACATAGCATGTGCAGAAAAGTTGAGAGGGTTACGGCAAAAACTTGATGTACTTTGTGTACAAACTGGACAATCTCTTTCTAAGTATTAGGGTTTCAGACGAAAAATCATCTGTTACAAAGGCACTTCTCATTTAACTTATTACAAGTCCAGACTTTTTGTGCGTTCAGTATGCGCCAGTCATCAACTTTCAACCCTTTATGCCTTCATTTTATATTTTTCATGCATATACTAATTATTTGAGCTAAATGGCCCTGATATTGAAAAGCACCATAAATGAATTCTGAAAATGTTGAAAGTTGGCATGGTGTCATCATTTCGTCCACATAGCATGTGCAGAAAAGTTGAGAGGATTACGGCAAAAACTGGATGCACTTTGTGTACAAACTAGACAATCTGTTTTGAAGTATCAGGGTTTCGGACGAAAAATTATCTATTACAAAGGCACTTATCCTTTTTTAAAACTTATTACAACTCCAGACTTTTTGTGCATTCAGTATGCACCATTCAAAGCCACGTTATGAACTTTCAACCCTTTCTGCCTTCATTTCATATTTTTCATGCATATACTGATTTTTTTTGAGCTAAATGACCCTGACATTGAAAAGCACCACAAATGAACTCTGAAAATTTTCAAAGTTCGCATGGTGTCATCATTTCACCCACATAGCATGTGCAGAAAAGTTGAGAGGGTTACGGCAAAAACTCGATGCACTTTGTGTACAAACTGGACAATCTCTTTCGAAGTATCAGGGTTTCGGACGAAAAATCATCTGTTACAAAGGCACTTCTCATTTTTTGAACTTATTACAACTCCAGACTTTTGTGCATTCGGTATGCACCATTCAAAGCCACTTCATCAACTTTCAACCCTTTGTGCCTTCATTTTATTTCATGCATATACTGATTTTTTTGAGCTAAATGACCCGGATATTGAAAAACACTACAAATGAACTCTGACAAGGTTGAAAGTTGGCATGGTGTCATCATTTAACCCACATAGCATGTGCAGAAAAGTTGAGAGGGTTACGGCAAAAACTGGATGCTCTTTGTGTACAAACTGGACAATCTCTTTCGAAGTATTAGGGATTCCACTAGTAGAAAATAGGGCTTTCGTTCGGGCCAGATAAGCCCATTAGTCCCGGTTCAGTCACGAACTGGGACCCATGGGGGCAGTAGTCCCGATTTGTGCGGCTAAAGGCATTAGTACCAGTTCAAATGGGACCTTTAGTCCCGGTTTGAGACACGAACCAGGACTAAAGGGCTTCGCTCCAATTAGTTCTGCTTCCTGTCTCAAACCGGGACAAAAGGTGTAACCTTTAGTCTCGGTTTGAGACACGAACTGGAACTAGAGGTAGCGAAGCCCTTTTGTCCCGGTTCGTGTCTCAAACCGGGACTAAAGGTCCCATTTTCAAACTCTACCCCCCCTGTGGATCGCTTTTTCAGTTTTGTAAAAAGCAAAATAAAATAATGAAAACTTAAAAATTAAAATCCTTTGAGATGTAGTTATGTTACTACATCTATTAGTTAGGAAAATAAAAGAACTTAAATTTGGACATGTTTTGCAAAAAAGTGTTATGAAAAAGTAAAACAGCCATATCTTTTGCATACCATGTCGAAAAAACCCGCATAATATATCAAAAGAATCAGCACAAAAATCCGCATCCAATATTAACGGTCGTAAGCCTGTTTGAAATTTATTAGAATCCTCAAATTCTAAAAGGAAAAATGGTTATGCTCAAATTTCAGTTTTTTTATTTTGGTCAAACTATGGTCAAACTACTTATTCAAGAAGTATTAGTGGTACTAAATTATTATTCAAGAATATTAGTGTTACTCAATAATTATTTTAGTATTCTGAATTTTGGTCAATTCTGGTGAAACTGTGGTCAAACTATGGTCAAACTATGGTCAAACTACTTATTCAAGAAATATTAGTGTTACTAAATAATTATTGTCTTTTAGAATAATAGTTTCAAACTCAAACAATGAAACGTGTGACTTCATACTCAAGCTAAACTCCTCAGGGTTAATAGGATTGACATCTTACTATTGTCAGGAAAACAACAAATGCAGACTTGGAAACGAGGGAGAATAGAACCCGGAAGTTAAGCGTGCTCAGGCTGGAGTAGTGAGAGGATGGGTGACCGGCCGGGAAGTTAGATGATTTGGAATGATGAGGGGTGATTAGAGATTAGAGGTTAAATTGAGCAGTGATGAGTGGTGATTAGAGATTAAATTTTAAAAAAATTCAGAAATTTGAAAATAGGAAAAAATATCAAAAAAATTCAAAAGAAAATTCGTAAAATTTCCTTTAGTCCCGGTTGGTGTTACCAACCAGGACTAAAGGTGGAGCTCCAGACAGCAGACACGTGGAGGGCCTTTAGTCCCGGTTCGTATAAGAACCAGGACTAAAAGGGGGGGCTTTAGTATTGACCCTTTAGTCCCGGTTCCAAAACCGGGACTAAAGGACCTCTAGAACCGGGACAAATGGGCCTTTTTCTACTAGTGTTCAGACGAAAAATCATCAGTTACAAAGGCACTTCTCATTTTTTAAACTTATTACAACTTCAGACTTTTTGTGCGTTCAATATGCACCATTCAAAGCCATGTCATCAACTTTCAACCCTTTCTGCCTTCATTTTATATTTTCCATGCATATACTGATTTTTTGAGCTAAATGACCCTGATATTGAAAAGCACTACAAATGAACTCTAAAAAGGTTGAAAGTTGGCATGGTGTCATCATTTCACCACACATAGCATGTGCAGAAAAGTTGAGAGGGTTACGGCAGAAACTGGATGCACTTTGTGTACAAACTGGAGAATCTCTTTCGAAGTATCAGGGTTTCAGACAAAAAATTATCTGCTACAAAGACACTTCTCATTTGTTTTAAACTTATTACAACTCCAGACTTTTTGTGCGTTCAGTAGGCACCATTCAAAGCCACGTCATCAACTTTCAACCCTTTCTGCCTTCTATTTATATTTTCATGCATATACTGATTTTTTTATCTAAATGACCCTGATGTTGAAAAGCACTACAAATTAACTCTGAAAAGGTTGAAAGTTGGCATAGTGTCATCATTTCACCCACATAGCATGTGTAGAAAAGTTGAGAAGGTTACAGCAAAAACTGGATGCACTTTGTGTTCAAACTGGACAATCTCTTTCAAAGTATCAGGGTTTCGGACGAAAAATCATCTCTTACAAAGGCAGTTATCATTTTTTTTAAACTTATTACAACTCCAGACTTTCTGTGCGTTCAGTATGCACCGTTCAAAGTCACGTCATCAACTTTCAACCCTTTCTACCTTCTTTTAATATTTTTCATGCATATACTGATTTTTTTGAGCTAAATGACCCTGATATTGAAAAGCACTACAAATGACACTGATTATTTGTACCTAAAGCAAAAATATTCACAAGGAAACTCTAAATACAGCATAAAACAACTCAGAAATAAATAAAAGAAAATAAATAAAGCAGAAAAGAAAAAATCTACATTAAAAAAACTTTGCGCTGCCTAGTGGACCTGCTTGGCCTTGGGCCTGCAAACACACTACTAGAAAAACGGCTATAGCTAATGGACATTAATGGCGCACCACATTTGTGGTGCGCCACTTTTATATGGCAGTGGCGCACCAGATATAGGTACGCCATTAGTGGCTTTATCACTAATGGCGCACCACACCCGCGATGCGCCACTACTAACAATTTTTTTTCAAAACTAGTAATGGCGCACGAGAGGATAGTGCACCATTACTAGTTTTAACTAGTAATGGCGCACCACACCCTCGGTGCGCCACTACTAACAATTTTTTTTATTTTTGTCAAAACTAGTAATGGCGCACCACACCCACAGTGCGCCACTACTAACATTTTTTTTACTTTTTTTCAAAACTAGTAATGGCGCACCACACACCAGGTGCGCCATTAGTAACCCTGGTTACCAATGGCGCATTCTTAGGAGGTGCGCCATTGGTAACCTGAGAGAAGCTAGATATATTGGACAGCCACCTACCATATCATTTTCCCCACTTCATTCTCTCCACCTCTACCAAGCTTGGTCTCGGCTGCCTCCTCCTCCTCACCTCATTTGCACCATAGATTCACCCAAATTAAGTGGTTAAATTTCCTTTTTTTGATAGGTAAGTAAGGGGAAAGCTTTCTTTATGTTCTAGATCTACTTTTTTCTCCCACCAACAACATGCACATTTTTTATGGCCTAGATCTACGTATGGTTGTGGTGTTGCATATGTTTGTGTTTGGAGATACCGATATTTGAAATGCGATAGTTGCCAATATTTTGCCGGAATGCTGATTCATTTCCGTTTCGGCGATAATTTGGCACTATGCATTCTTTTTGGTCCTATTTTTAGGCAAAGTCATGCCAAAAAATTGGTTCTAAAATATCATTTTTCTCTACCCCGCAGGCAACCATGGTCTGCACGATGACCGAAGGCATCATGAATAGGTTTATGAGCACCGCGAAGGCCGAGATGCTTCAAAAGAACAAGACGAAGATAAGATGTCCGTGTCAAAGATGCAAGCTGAGGAGCCTTATGGACCCGGATTCCAAACAGGTGCGGGACCACCTGCTCATGTGTGGTTTCAAGGATGGCTATTGGTGGCAAGGTGATGAGGACGATTATGAAGTCATCCATGGGGGTCGGGCAAGAAATAAGGAAGGGCAGCAAGACAACCGCGGCGAGGGCGGGCGAGAAGAAGAAGAATCTCTAGGACATGATCACGAAGTAGATCCAGGACACGGTCATCATGTAGAAGATGTCGGACATGATGATGAGGAAGATCAAGACGAAGGGCATGATCATGAAGATGAAGATGCTGGAGCAGACGATGATGGACCATCGATGGGCTGGGTGCAGGACCCTCATATTCAAGAGCTGCTTCTCAAGCAGACGGGTAATGCAAGAGCTGCAGCCCGAGAGAAAGCCAAGCTGGATGAACTGGAGATAGACACGGTTACTCCATTGTATGAAGGATGCAGGCCCGAGGATACCCGCCTGAAAGTAACACACTCATGGCTCTGGAGA
This sequence comes from Triticum aestivum, assembly GCF_018294505.1. NCBI lineage: Eukaryota > Viridiplantae > Streptophyta > Magnoliopsida > Poales > Poaceae > Triticum > Triticum aestivum. Next base: position 758,196,075 of record NC_057801.1, read on the forward strand.
TGAAGGTAAAACAAAAAATGACCGACGCCTGCTTCGACATGAACATGTCATTCTGGCACGAACGTCTTCCCAAGGGGAACAAGTGCCCGACCAGTTTCGAGGAGGCAAAGAAAATCGTTTGTCCTATGGATTTACCGCACGTGAAATACCATGTGTGCATGAACGATTGCATCATTTATTGGGACAAGCACGCAGAGTCTACCATATGTCCGGTGTGCGGCGTCACTCGATACAAGAAGAGGAAGAAAGCTCCTTGAAAAGTGGTGTGGTACTTTCCGATCACTCCTCGTCTGCAGCGGTATTTCACGGACACTAAGCTAGAAAATCTCATGCGTTGGCACGCGGATAGGGAGGAGAAGAAGCGAGAAGATGACGGAAATAATCCAGAGATAAATAAAAAAGACAAGATACTGAGTCACCCTAAGGATGCGAGCCAGTGGCAAGAGTTGAACTTCGAACACCCAGAATTTGGGGACGATCCAAGGAACATCATGCTGGGCGCGAGCACCGATAGAGTCAATCCGTTTGGCAGCCAAAGAAGCACACATAGCACCTGGCATGTGTTTGTGTGGATGTACAACCTTCCCCCCTAGATGTGCATGAAGAGGAAGTACATTCACATGAGTATGCTAAATGAAGGGCCGAAACAACCAGGGAACGACATCAATCTGTATCTGGGGCTGATGAAAGAGGAGCTAGACACACTGTGGAAAACGCCAGCTAATACATGGGACGCCCCAGCGAAAGAATATTTCCCTATGAGAGTCGCACTGCTCACAACAGTGCACGACTATCTCGGTTAAGGATATGTCGCAGGGCGGGTGGTCCACGGATTTTGTGCATGCGTCAGGTGCATAGATGACACCGTATCGCCAGCTAGATTGAGATCACGGGTCTTCGAAAATCATGTCCATGGGACATCGAAGGTGGCTTCGCGATGATGACGCATGGAGAAAACGCAAGGATCTGTTCGATGGTGAAACCCAACCCCGAAGATGCCCGCATACGAGGAGCGGCGAGGAAATAGACGAGTTGTTGAAAAATTGGAAAAAGTGCCCACCGCCAGGAAAGAAGTGAAAGGCGCCAGAGCCGCTGCTGAAGGTATGGAAAAAGAGGTCTGTTTCCTCCGTGTGCCTCACAGCCTTGATGTCATGCATATCACGAAGAACGTGTGCGAGAGTCTGCTTGGTACCCTGCTCAACATGCCAGAGAGTACCAAAGATGGGCCAAAAGCAAGGGCAGACTTGCAATCAATGGGCATCAGGGAGGAGCTTCATGCAAAAAGCCCTAATGATGATGATGATGCTGATGATGATTAGGCGAAGGACACAGAAAGTCGTCGCAAAGGCAAAAATGCCAAGAAGATCGAATATGTCTGCCCTCCCGCGTGCTTCACTCTAAGTCAGGAGGAGATCGAGCAGTTTTTAACCTGCCTCGTAGGAGTAAAACTTCCTTACAGTTACGCGGGGAAGATAAGCAGATACCTAGACTCGGCGAAGCAGAAGTTCAGCGGGATGAAGTCCCACGACTGTCACGTGCTGATGACATAGATACTTCCAGTTGCAATCCGTGGGATCATGGATGCACACGTCCGTGAAACGCTATTTGGCCTATGCAACTTTTTCAACGTCATCTCTCGGAAGTCGGTTGGCGTGAGGCAACTCAGAAGGCTACAAGAAGAGATCGTGGTGATACTATGCGAGATTGAGATGTACTTCCCGCCCGCATTCTTCGATGTTATGGTGCATCTTCTGGTCCATATCATGGAGGATATCATCCAACTCAGGACGATGTTCCTGCACAGCATGATGTCGTTCGAAAGGATGAATGGTGTCATCAAAGGATACGTTTGCAACAGGGCACGTCCAGATGGAAGCATAGCCAATGGCTTTCTGACCGAAGAGTGCATCTCCTACTGCACGAATTATCTAGGCATCGAGAACCCCATTGGTCTGCCCGTCAACAGGCACCTTGGCAGGCTCGCTGGATGGGGTCACCGCGAGGGTCGTCACGAAGTGCATGTTGACTTCAAGGGTCGACTCGCCGACTTTGAAAGAGCAAACCAAGTCGCGCTACAACACATAGATGTGGTCGATCCTTGGGTGGTAGAGCACAAAACCTTTATTGAGAAGACGTACAATGACCGAGGCCAATAGAGGACGGACGGAGATATAATCAAAGAGACCAACTCATGTTTCACGCGTTGGTTCAAGGACAAGCTTCTGTCGTACCCTTTACATGAGGATTCTTCCACGGAAGAAAAACTCATATTCGCCTTGTCACAGGGCGCCGAGCACAACCTGATGACCTATGAGGCGTACAATATCAACGGCTACACATTCTACACCGAGGAAAAGGACATGAAGAGCGATTATCAGAACTCCGGGGTAACGATGGAATCCTACACCGGTAACGAAAAGGACAGATACTACGAAAGGATCGAGGAGATCTCGGAGCTGAGCTACGCTGGAGAGAAGGTCCCGATGTTCCATGTCAGATGGCCCAAGAGCGTCCTAAAATAAGACCGGTATTTCACCACCATGGTTATACCCGAAGCCAAATCCAAGACCGTGGGCGCAAACTTCACCCCGAAAAATGAGTCATGGGTATTGGTTTCCCAAGTGGACCAATGCTTCTTCATTACCGACCCATCAAAGCCCAGTCGTGTTGTCAGGAGGAGAGGCAAAAGGAACATCATCGGAATGGATGGAGTCGCCAAGAGCAAGACTTCGACAAGTACGACGACCCAAAGATGGAAGATGACGATGACATTAAAGTACCATACACCATAAGAAGAACCGGGACCACCCTACCTAAAGGACGTCCGTTCAAGAGAAGAACTCCATTTGCGAAAAAAGGGCAAGAAGATTGTGAAAAGATAGCTAAGATCGAATCACGACGTGTCGGCCGTGTGTGTGTGTGTCAGTGGCAAGCTCAATTATTACATGCAACTAAGTTGAAGTATGGAAATGGCATTTCTTCTATTCTAGTCCTCTCTCCAGTAACCTCTTTTGTTCAAAACAGTGGGGATTAATGTTGTCTGTACTAACCTTCCTTTTGTAACTTCTCCATCACCAAGTTGAAGTATCGACCACCTTCTTCTTGGATTTGGAATTTTTGTTCTTCTCCCTCTTGTTTTGTTGCAAATCATCATTGTCAAGCACCTTAGGCTTCTTTGTGTTTTCTTCTGGTATTTTAATTGTTTTTATTTATGTTTATTCTGGTAAAATAAAAAAAGTTAGTATTGAATTTGTTAATATTTTTTAACTCATGAATATTTTTAAATTTAATGGGCACTTTTTGAATTCATGAATATTTTTTCAAATTTGATGATATTTTTTCATATTCATAAATGTTTTACCAATTCACAAATGTTTTGCAACACAAGTATTTGAAAATTAGTAATGACTACTTATATCGTAACATTTTAAAATTTATGGTCATTTTCTAAAAAATTATTACATGCAACAAAAAATCCAAAAAAAGTTAGTAATGGCGCACCAGGAGGAGGTGCGCAATTGCTATCACGGTGTTTATGGCGCACCCCTAGACGGTGCGCCATTGATATACCAATTTTTATTTATGTTTATTCTGGTATTTTATTTTTTAGTGTTCCTTTTCCTGCTTAAATTGTCAAACATTTTTCTAACTCACAAAAAGTATTGAATTTGTTAATATTTTTTGAACTCGTGAATATTTTTATATTTCATGGCACTTTTTGAATTCATGAATATATTTTCAAATTTGATGATATTTTTTCATATTCATAAATGTTTTACCAATTCACAAATGTTTTGCAATGCAAGTATTTGAAAATTATTAATAACTGCATATATCGTAACATTTTAAAATTTATGGTCATTTTCTAAAAAATTATTACATGTAACAAAAAATCCAAAAAAAAGTTAGTAATGGCGCACCAGGAGGAGGTGCGCCATTGCTATCCCTCCCCCCACTAAAATATCCAAGACGACCCAGCCGGTCGTCGTCCTTCTCCCCAATCGATCTGCATCTCGCCCCTCGCTGCCGCCCCCACCCACCGGCGACCTCACTCCCGGGCTCCACCGCCCCCACCCACCCCCTCCCTTGCCTTCATCGCTCCTGAGATGCTGACCCCCTGTTTGTCCCAGCCCTCGAAATCCTAGAAACCCGCTGCGCCTCTCTGCTCGAGCTCCACCGTGCGAGGCGATAGGCAAGGCGGCGGGCGGAATCTTCTTCAACACCGAGCCGGCGAGCCGCGGAAGCAAGGATCTTTTTTGCCCGTCAAGGTAATCTCTTGCCCATCTTCTCCTCTTTGATCTGCTCTTCTCCCCTTCCCTTCCCTTCCCTTCCCTAATACGTCCTTCCCTTCCCCACACATGTCAGGTGCACGCACGCGGCAGACCCACTGCGCAGCCGCCCAGTGTTCCTCTTCATCGTCATTGTCCTTGGGCCAAGGCTGAGGAGCCACCTCAACGTCGCCATCGACCACCTCATCCTCTACCTCCGGCCACTGCGACGCCATCGATGGATTCGTCGTCTTCACTGCACCCCCGGCCTTCTTGAGCTCGTCCCAGAACCGCGGTGAACTCCTCTCCCTATTCCCCCTTCCTCCGCCTTGATCCGTCGCCGTTTAGCCGACCCGGCGCTCGGCTGCCATGGCAGGGCGCTCGATTCTCCCAGGCGTGTACTGCCTTGCCTCGCCTGGCCGGTCCTTGTCACCATCGCGCCCTCCGCGTGCATCCCGTCGCTCACCCGCGTCATCCGCACACACGCCTGTAGCCGCTCATGGTTCCCGCTCCTCTGCACCTGCCTTGTTTGCCACCGCTGCTCGCCGACGCTCTGCTTCTGCTCCTACGCAAGCTGGGGCACGCCCGCTCCCGTGTTCATAGTGAATGCCGATTTTTGCAGCAACATTGATATTCTGAATCTCTCCCTATTCCCCACCCCTCTATTTATTAGTCGGATGGGTGGATGTTGTTGTTGCATATTGAATAGATGGATGAATGGATTTGTTTTGCTACTGTGATGGATTTGTTTTGCTACTATTACAAATGAATGAACTTAATTGCAACATTGGGTATAGTTGCAATTTATCACCATTGTAGGCGAGCGTAAACAATCTGGGTTGTAATGCCTAAAAACCGTATAATCTGTGACTAATGCTAGTTGGTTGATTTTCATGTTAATGGGCCTTTGATATATTATGGTTTATTGCTGTCTATGATTTACTAGTGGACTAAGTGAGTTTAAATAAAACAAGTAAAAGAACAAGTGGACCTGTTGGTTGGGAGTTTAAACAGAAGTACTATTTTTGTGGATGAAATCTCCGTTGTATGCTTATTTAGTCTCCTTTTATGTTTATGTAATTCGCATGGAAATAGGATCCTTAGAAAATAATTGTTCAATCTATTTAACAGATGGTTAAGTTTGCTTCATGTTGTATAATATCAGTGGTTTGACATTTTAAGTTGTAACAATATTTGTTTTACTTGTTGTAGATACCTCATCTAAAGCCTCCTGAGTACAAAAGATCAAGATTATCCAGGAACAGGAGAACAGTGAACCGTCCTTATGGTGGTGTTCTATCTGGTCAGGATGTTAGGGAGAGGTTAGTGCATGTTGTTGTAACTGCTTGGGTTATCGTTCTCTATCGTCTATTATCTAACATGTTTGTTACAGGATCATCCGTGCTTTCCTTGTAGAAGAGCAAAAGATTGTGAAGAAGGTTTTGAACATCCAGAAGACCAAGGAGAAGCAGCTATAAGGACAGAGAATTACAGAGAGTGTGCTCTGTTTTATGTATGTAACCCTGCCTACTGCACCTATTTTTTGGGCAGTGGCAAGATCCCAATATTGTGATGCTGCTGCTACTGTAGATCTTCTGAACTTGTGAATTTTGCTTAGAAACATCAATGAATTTGGTGATGGAGTACAATTTTTTATTAAATGAAATGCAAGGTTGCTAATACTGTAACCTAGATCACACAGATCAATCATGCTTAGTATTGTTTCATTACTAGTGTCATATAATTTCTGATACTTTAAATAAATGTTGAATATGACTGCTGGTTATTACTGAAGTTTGGTCATGACATATTTTGTATTTCTCTGCTATGTTCCACTTATTAATGACGGTAGTACTGCTCTTCTCCCCTTTTGCTGATGACGTTTCCTCCCTCACACGGGTCTGTAGGAGCAGAAAGGGACACCGACCAGCGACCGCCCGCCCAACGATTATCACACCAGCAGCGAGTTCGTCCGATTGAACTGCAACTGGAACGGTGAGCCTTGCTTGTGCTCCTCCCTCTCTTTTTTGTTTCTGGTTTCTAAGGTATCTATTAATTTAAAAATAGTGGAAGTGAGGCAGCATACTATAGAAGATAGGCCTAAATGTTATAGAGGTGGGTTCTACGTTGCTGTTGTTGGCACTATGTTGTTTCTACCGTTGTTGGCACTATGAATATAGTTGTTGCTTTTCTTGTACTGTTAATTGTGCTATGGTTATCGGTTTTGTAACACTGTTAGGATAAAAGGCATGAATTACTAGTCTAAGGCTTTACTGATTGCGCTCAGTACTACTGTCATGAGGCATGCTACTTTTTAGTCAATATGCTATTGCTTTATGTCACATGTACATACAGTGGGCTTGAACCTGCTCAACTGTCTGTCACCACTCACCAGGACCATGATGTCCAGCCCAAACCATCTATCTGATGGTTGTGGGCTTCTATATGCTGGTAGCTTCCATGGTGTATAAAATTATCTTATGAAATGATGCCAATGCTGGCAGCTTTTGATGTTCCAATGCTGGCAGCTTCTGATGTGAAATGACCCCTTTCTCCTAAAATGTTGATTAATTTCCGTTTCCGTTGAGAATAGGGAACTCCTAGGTCAAGAAAATTAGCAAAGGTCATGCCCAATTTTCTTGACCTAGAAGGTGCCTGATTCTCAACCGAAACGGAAATACAGCGGCATTTGAATGATGCAAAAATACAACGGCATTTGACCTAGAAGGTGCCTGCTCCTTGTAGTTGCAAATTTGAAGGATGAGTGGGTTATAAGGATTCTTCTAGGGAGGATCTAATGCTACATTTGCATAGTTGAAACTATGCATAAATAATGCATGTGAAAGTGATTCTATTGGACCGCCATAGTAGAAAATTTGCTGGAAATAGAAAGTTGGATGGATTTGTTACTGCTATTTTTGTGCTTCTGTTTTACTCCAAAATCCAAATAAATGTTTGCATTAGATGCTAGACTAAATGATATGCTTTTAAGTCACATAGAACCGTATCCTTGCTCCACACAAGTGACTCATGGCAAAGTTATAGTTCCTCCTGTATTAACTGTAATTTTTCTACAGCAACTTTCAAGTTTCAGTTTCTTTCCCGGAGCAATAGTTCAGAACTTTCACACTATTGCGGCTCTGCTACCTCAATTTCAAGATAACCTAAAAGAATCAACTACTCTTATGCTTAAAAAAATGAGAACTTGTGTAGTAAATTAAAGGATATCTATATGCATGGTGCATGTCTATACTGCAAATTCATAAGCAACAAAAATATGCCTGCAGCAAGAGCAATAGTGCACTTAGTAGGATAGAAAATAGATAACCTGCAATAGCGCACTTAGTAGGATAGCAATAGTGCACTTGGAACAATCTTTTGGGTAAAGGGGCGTTTATAACCCGTAATGTGAAAATATATAGGATAGAAGAATAGATACTACCCTGATCTCATACAATAACTCTAGTTGCCTTTTTTCCTATTTAGAGCGAACATGGCCGACAACGATGAGGCCGGCGGTTCAGGCAAGTAATTCTGGGAGCTGTCCCAGGACATGGAGGAAGAACCTCACCGCTATGAGGACGCTGCGGAAGACACCGACTACACAACACCTAGTGGCGTCGGGGATGACACCACTGACGGTGCCGCCAGGGATGCCACAACTGATGATGGCAGCAAACATGTAGATGGCAGCCAACCGAAGAGGCAACGAAAGGACCGGCGCCCAAACGTGCTCGGCACCGTCAAGGAGGAGTTTACTGAAGTGTCCTCCAGTGGGCATCCAATGGTGCCCAAAGAATTAGTTAGTGGGTATGCGGGACAACTCGGGTGCATTCTCCGGAGCACCGTCTCGATCAACACCGAGAACCTAAGGCATCGTGACCAAGGGAATTTGCGCAACCTCCTCTTCACAAAGCTGCACGAACGATACAAGTTCCCCGATGACTTCGCAAACACACGCCTCTCAGGGAATAAAGTGAATAGTGCCGCCCTCACAAAGATGAGCACGGCCCTGGCTACTTGGAGAGCCACGGTGAAGAGTAGGATTCTAAGTGGTGATAGTTATGAGAAGATCAAGGAGAGAAATCCTTCGATCAGCGAAGCTGACTACCTGGAGTTCAGGATCAAGTGCGAGAGCAACGCATCCGCAGAATCAAGTCAGTGGGGGAAAGATATGCAGGACTTGAACTTAGGACACCACACACTCGGTCCCGACGGTTACAGAGTGACGGAACCTATATGGGACAAGGAGGACGTGGAGCGTGTCGAGCAAGGCCAACCGCCCCTCTTCGATAAATACCGTGACAAGAAGACCAGGAACTATGTCAGGGCCCGGTACAAGGTGGACCTGGTAACAAAGGAGCTTACCACGGATCCAAAGACCAAGGCGCTTGAGCTTCTGGTAAGGAATACACCTCCACGTAATTAGCTCCATATGGTTGCATTCTAATTAATGAAGCCAAATTTCTAAATGGTTCACTTTCCTTCTGCAGGAAACTAAAAGCAGTAGCACGGGGTCTCAGAGCTCCCTGTCTGCCCCTTGGGACACCACTTTAAATAGGGGTGTTGAACGTAGTGAAAAACAAGGATAAGTTCAGTAAGTCGTCGTCAGTTGGTCGTGTGGCCGGCAAAGGCTTGTCCACAAACGGTCGGAATACTATAAGGCTGGACGAAAGGAGAGAAAGACCAGCTACGAAAGGTAGGAGCGCGAGGTTAAAGGACTCAAGGCACAAGTGGTGCGGATTCCGAGATAGTCCAAGAGCAAGTGCGAGACCAACTGGGAGCGAGGATCACCGCCATTATGCCTACATTGCTTGAGGGGCTGCAGGCGTGGATTGCGGGTGGCCAACAGGGGCCACCCCCAATTCCCAGCTTCACGGGCAGCAACTCGCACAACGTGCTGCTACCTCTGGAGCACTGCGTTGGATTTCCCCGAAGAGGAGAGGATGATGCAGTAAAGTAGCGTAAGTATTTCCCTCAGTTTTTGAGAACCAAGGTATCAATCCATTAGGAGATCAAGCATGAGTCCCTCGTACCTACACAAAACGATAGCTACTCCCAACCAACACGATTAGGGGTTGTCAATCCCTTCACGGTCACTTACAAGAGTGAGATTTGATAGAGATGATGAATAATATTTTTGGTATTTTTGATATAGAGATGCAAAGTAAAAAAGTAAAAGGGAAAGTAAAAACAAATCAAGTAAATAAAGTAATGGAGATTGATATGATGAGAATAGACCCGGGGGCCATAGGTTTCACTAGTGGCTTCTCTCAAGAGCATAAGTATTCTATGGTGGGTGAACAAATTACTGTTGAGCAATTGATAGAAAAGCGAATAATTATGAGATTATCTAGGTATGATCATGTATATAGGCATCACGTCCAAGACAAGTAGATCGAAACGATTCTGCATCTACTACTATTACTCCACTCATCGACCGCTATCCAGCATGCATCTAGAGTATTAAGTAAAACATAGTAACGCCTTAAGCAAGATGACATGATGTAGAGGGATAAATTCATGCAATATGATAAAAACCCATCTTGTTATCCTTGATGGCAACAATACAATATGTGCATTGCAACCCTTTCTGTCACTGGATAAGGACACCGCAAGATTGAACCCAAAGCTAAACACTTCTCCCATTGCAAGAACTACCAATCTAGTTGGCCAAACCAAGCAGATAATTCGAAGAGACTTGCAAAGATAACTCAATCATACATAAAAGAATTCAGAGAAGAATCAAATATTGTTCATAGATAAGCTGGATCATAAACCCACAATTCATCGGTCTCAACAAACACACCGCAAAAAGAAGATTACATCGAATAGATCTCCACAAGAGAGGGGGAGAACATTGTATTGAGATCCAAAAAGAGAGAAGAAGCCATCTAGCTAATAACTATGGACCCGAAGGTCTGAAGTAAACTACTCACACTTCATCGGAGAGGCTATGGTGTTGATGTAGAAGCCCTCCGTGGTAGATGCCCTCTCCGGCGGAGCTCCGGAACAGGCCCCAAGATGGGATCTCGCGGATACAGAAGGTTGCGGCGGTGGAATTAGGTTTTTGGCTCCGTTTTTTATCTGACGGGGGTACGTAGGTATATATAGGAGGAAGGAGTACGTCGGTGGAGCAACAGGGGGCCCACGAGGCAGGGGGCGCGCCCGGGGGGGCACCCTCCACCCTCGTGACCGCCTCTGGCACTTCTTGGAGTAGGGTCCAAGTCTCCTGGATCACGTTCGGTGAGGAAATCACGTTCCCGAAGGTTTTATTCCGTTTGGACTCCGTTTGATATTCTGTTTCTTCGAAATACTGAAATAGGCAAAAAAACAGCAATTCTGGGCTGGGCCTCCGGTTAATAGGTTAGTCCCAATAATAATATAAAAGTGGAAAATAAAGCCCAATATAGTCCAAAACAGTAGACAAAGTAGCATGGAGTAATCAAAAATTATAGATACGTTGGAGACATATCAAGCATCCCCAAGCTTAATTCCTGCTCGTCCTCGAGTAGGTAAATGATAAAAAAGAATTTTTGACGCGGAGTGATACTTTGGCATAATTTCAATGTAAATCTTCTTAATTGTGACATGAATATTCAGATCCGAAAGATTCAAGACAAAAGTTCATATTAACATAAAAGTAAAAATACTTCAAGCATACAAGTTAAAGCAATCATGTCTTCTCAAAATAGCATGGTTAAAGAAAGTTATCCCTACAAAATCGTATAGTCTGGCTATGCTCTATCTTCATCACACAAAGTATTTAATCATGCACAACCCCGATGACGAGCCAAGCAATTGTTTCATACTTTAGAAATCTCAAACTTTTTCAACTTTCACGCAATACACGAGCGTGAGCCATGGACATAACACTATAGGTGGAATAGAATGGTGGTTGTGGAGAAGACAAAAAAGGAGAAGATAGTCTCACATCAACTAGGCGTATCAACGGGCTATGGAGATGCCCATTGATAGATATCAATGTGAGTGAGTAGGGATTTCCATGCAACGGATGCACTAGAGCTATAAGTATATCAAAGCTCAACAAAAGAAACTAAGTGGGTGTGCATCCAACTTGCTCGCTCACGAAGACCTAGGGCACTTTTGAGGAAGCCCATCATTGGAATATACAAGCCAAGTTCTATAATGAAAAATTCCCACTAGTAAATGAAAGTGACAACATATGAGACTCTCTATCATGAAGAACATGGTGCTATTTTAAAGCACAAGTGTGGAAAAAGGATAGTAGCATTGTCCCTTCTCTCTTTTTCTCTCATATTTTGTTTCTTCTTTTTTTCTTTTTTTTATTTTGGTGGGCTTCTTTGGCCTCTTTTTTTTATTTGGGCTTCTTTGGCCTCTTTTATTTTTCATAAAGTCCGGAGTCTCCTCCCGACTTATGGGGGAATCATAGTCTCCATCATCCTTTTCTCACTGGGACAATGCTCTAATAATGATGATCATCACACTTTTATTTTTCTTAAAACTCAACAATTACAACTCGATACTTAGAACAAGATATGACTCTATATGAATTCTTCCGGTGGTGTACCGGGATATGCAATGAATCAAGAGTGACATATGAAAATTATGAAGGTGGCCTTGCCATAAATACAATGTCAACTACATGTTCATGCAAAAAGCAATATGACAAAAGTAATGTGTGTCATATGAACGGAACGGTGGAAAGTTGCATGGCAATATATCTCGGAATGGCTATGGAAATGCCATGATAGGTAGGTATGGTGGCTGTTTTGAGGAAGGTATATGGAGGGTGTATGATACCGGCAAAAAGTGCGCAGTATTAGAGAGGCTAGCAATGGTGGAAGGGTGAGAGTGCGTATAATCCATGGACTCAACATTAATCAAAAGAACTCATGCACTTATTGCAAAAATTTAGAAGTCATCAAAAACCAAAGCATTAAACGCATACTCCTAGGGGGATAGATTGGTAGGAAAAGACCATCGCTCGTCCCCGACTGCCACTCATAAGGAAGACAATCAATAAATAAAATTTTGCTCCGACTTCATCACAGGCGGTTCACCATATGTGCATGCTACGGGAATCACAAACTTCAACACAAGCATTCTTTAAATTCATGATCACCCCAACTAGCATTGCTTTGATATTATCACCTCCATATCTCAAAACAGTTATCAAGCATCAAACTTATCTTAGTATTCAACTCACTCAAAAGAAAGTTTCACATATCTTGAATACCAAGTATATTAACATTAAGCAAATTACCATGCTATCAATAACTCTCAAAATAATCTAAGTGAAGCATGAGAGATCAATAGTTTCTTTAAAACAAATCCACTACCGTGCTCTTAAAAGATCTAAGTGAAGCACTATTGCAAAAATTATCACGCTCAAAAGATATAAGTGAAGCACTATGAGCAAAACTATCAAGCTCAAAAGATATAAGTCAAGCACATAGAGCAAAACTATCAAGCTCAAAAGATATAAGAGAAGCACATAGAGTATTCTAGCAAATTCCAAATCATGTATGGATCTCTCAAAAGGTGTGTACAGCAAGGATGATTGTGGCAAACTAACAAGCAAACACACAAATAATACAAGACGCTCCAAGCAAAACACATGACATGTAGTGAATAAAAATATAGCTCCAAGTAAATTACCGACGGAAGTAGACAAAGAGGGGATGCCTTCCGGGGCATCCCCAAGCTTTGACTTTTTGGTGTCCTTGGATTATCTTGGGGGTGCCATGGGAATCCCCAATCTTAGGCTCTTGCCACTCTTTGTTCCATAATCCATCAAAAGAATTCACCCAAAACTTGAAAACTTCACAACACAAAACTCAATAGAAATCTCGTGAGCTCCGTTAGTGAAAGAAAACAAAGGACTACTTCAAGGTACTGTAATGAACTCATTCTTTATTTATATTGGTTTTAAACCTACTGTATTCCAACTTCCTTATGGTTTATAAACTAATTTATTAGCCATGGATACATTGAAATAAGCAAACAACACACGAAAAACAGGAACTGTCAAAAACAGAACAGTCTGTAGCAATCTGTAACTAACGCAAACTTCTGGAACTCTAAAAATTCTACCAAAATAGGAAGTACTGGAAAATTTGTTTATTGATCAGCAGAAAAAAGAATCAATGCAAAAGCACGTTCCTGTGATTTATTGAATTTTTTCTCGTGAGCGCAAAGTTTCTGTTTTTCAGCAGAATCAAATCAACTATCATCATAGCTTATCCTATAGGTTCTACTTGGCACAAACACTAATTAAAACATAAAACCACATCTAAACATAAAGTAGAAACAAAATTTAACACTAAACAGGATCAAAAGCAAAGAACACAAAATAAAATTGGGTTGCCTCCCCACAAGCGCTATCGTTTAACGCCCCTAGCTAGGCATAAAAGCGAAGATAGATCTAAGTTTTGCCATCTTTGGTAGGCAATCCATAAGTGGCTCTCATGATAGATTCATATGGTAGTTTTATTTTATTTCTAGGGAAGTGTTCCATACCCTTTCTCAAGGGAAATTGGAATCTAATATTCCCTTCCTTCATATCAATAATCGAACCAATCGTTCTAAGGAAAGGTCTACCAAGAATAATAGGACATGAAGGATTGCAATCTATATCAAGAACGATAAAATCTACGGGCACATAATTCCTATTGGCAACAATAAGAACATCATTAATTCTTCCCATAGGCTTTTTAATAGTGGAATCCGCAAGATGCAAGTTTAGAGAGCAATCTTCAAAGTCACGGAAATCTAGCAAATCACACAAAGTTTTGGGAATAGTGGAGACACTAGCACCCAAATCACACAAGGCATGAAACTCATAATCTTTAATTTTAATTTTGATAGTAGGTTCCCACTCATCATAGAGTTTTCTAGGGATAGAAACTTTCAACTCAAGTTTTTCTTCATAAGATTGCATCAAGGCATCAACAATGTGTTCGGTAAAGGCCTTATTTTGACTATAAGCATGAGGAGAATCTAGCACGGATTGCAACAAGGAAATACAACCAATCAAAGAGCAATTTTCATAATTAAATTCCTTGAGATCCAAAATAGTGGGTTTAGCAACATCAAGATTTTTATTTCTTTCAATCCCACTTTCATCAATTTCATCATCAAGATCTAGAAACTCAGAATTCTTAGGACGCCTTCTAGGTAAAGGAAGATCATATTCAGTTTCATCAAGATTCATATTGCAAAACAAGGATTTAATAGGGGACACATCAATAACTTTTAGATCTTCATCTTGATTTTCATAGGAATCGGAAGAACACGCTTTAATAAAGGCATCTTTGGAAGCACGCATCCTAGCGGTTCTTTCCTTGCACTCATCAATGGAAATTCTCATAGCTTTGAGAGACTCATTGATATCATGCTTAGGAGGAATAGATCTAAGCTTTAAAGAATCAATTTCAAGAGAAATTCTATCAACGTTCCTAGCCAAATCATCAACCTTAAGCAATTTTTCTTCAAGCAAAGCATTAAAATTCTTTTGTGAATTCATAAACTCTTTAACACTACTCTCAAATTCAGAGGGCATCTTATTAAAATTTCCATAAGAGTTGTTGTAGGAATTTCCATAATTATTAGAAGGATTACTAGGATAAGGCCTAGGATTAAAATTCCCTCTATACGCGTTATTTCCAAAACTATTCCTTCCAACAAAATTCACATCCATAGATTCATTATTATTCTCAATCAAAGTAGATAAAGGCATATCATTGGGATCAAGAGAAGTATTTTTAGTAGCAAACATCTTCATAAGTTCATCCATCTTTTCACTCAAAACATTGATTTCCTCTATAGCATGCACTTTTTACTAGAAGTTCTTTCGGTATGCCATTGAGAATAATTAGCCATAATATTGTCAAGCAATTTTGTAGCATCTCCTAACGTAATTTCCATAAACGTGCCTCCCGCGGCCGAGTCTAAAAGATTTCTAGAAGCAAAATTTAATCCGGCATAAAATTTTGTATGATCATCCATAAATTCAAACCATGAGTAGGGCAATTGCGAAGCATCAATTTCATTCTTTCCCAAGATTGGGCAACATGCTCATGATCAAGTTGTTTAAAATTCATAATATCGTTCCTAAGAGTGATGATCTTAGCGGGAGGAAAATACTTAGAGATAAAAGCATCTTTGCACTTGTTCCAAGAATCAATACTATTTTTAGGCAAAGACGAAAACCAAACTTTAGCACGATCTCTAAGTGAAAACAGAAATAACTTTAATTTGACAATATTGTTATCCGTATCTTTCTTCTTTTGCATATCACACAAATCAACAAAATTGTTTAGATGAGTAGCGGCATCTTCACTAGGAAGGCCGGCGAATTGATCTTTCATAACAAGATTCAGCAAAGCGGTATTGATTTCACAAGACTCATCATTATTAAGAGGAGCAATTGGAGTACTAAGGAAATCATTATTATTGGTATTCGAGAAATCACACAATTTTGGTATTATCTTGCGCCATGGCAACAAGTAATCCAACACACAAGCAAAGGCAAACGAGAAAAAGGCAAAAGAGAAAGAGAGGAGGAGATTGGGAAAGAGAGGGCGAATAAAACGGCAAGGGTGAAGTGGGGGAGAGGAAAACGAGAGGCAAATAATGTAATGCGAGAGATAAGGATTGTGATGGGTACTTGGTATGGTTGACTTTTGCGCAAATTCCCCGGCAACGGCGCTAGAAATTCTTCTTGCTACCTCTTGAGTACTGCTTTGGATTTCCTCGAAGAGGAGAGGATGATGCAGTAAAGTAGCATAAGTATTTCCCTCAGTTTTTGAGAAGCAAGGTATCAATCCAGTAGGAGATCATGCACGAGTCCCTCGTACCAACACAAAACGATAGCTACTCGCAACCAACGCGATTAGGGGTTGTCAATCCCTTCACGGTCACTTACAAGGGTGAGATCTGGTAGAGATGATGAATAATATTTTTGGTATTTTTGATATAGAGATGCAAAGTAAAAAGTAAAAGGCAAAGTAAAAACAAAGCAAGTAAATAAAGTAATGGAGATTGATATGATGAGAATAGACCCGGGGGCCATAGGTTTCACTAGTGGCTTCTCTCAAGAGCATAAGTATTCTACGGTGGGTGAACAAATTACTGTTGAGCAATTGATAGAAAAGCGAATAATTATGAGATTATCTAGGTATGATCATGTATATAGGCATCACGTCCAAGACAAGTAGATCGAAACGATTCTGCATCTACTACTATTACTCCACTCATCGACCGCTATCCAGCATGCATCTAGAGTATTAAGTAAAACAGAGTAACGCCTTAAGCAAGATGACATGATGTAGAGGGATAAATTAATGCAATATGATAAAAAACCCATCTTGTTATCCTCGATGGCAACAATACAATACGTGCCTTGCAACCCTTTCTGTCACTGGGTAAGGACACCGCAAGATTGAACCCAAAGCTAAACACTTCTCCCATTGCAAGAACTACCAATCTAGTTGGCCAAACCAAACGGATAATTCGAAGAGACTTGCAAAGATAACTCAATCATACATAAAAGAATTCAGAGAAGAATCAAATATTGTTCATAGATAAGCTGGATCATAAACCCACAATTCATCGGTCTCAACAAACACACCGCAAAAAGAAGATTACATCGAATAGAT
Organism: Triticum aestivum; assembly: GCF_018294505.1. Lineage (NCBI taxonomy): Eukaryota > Viridiplantae > Streptophyta > Magnoliopsida > Poales > Poaceae > Triticum > Triticum aestivum. Next base: position 758,212,987 of record NC_057801.1, read on the forward strand.
CTCCACAAGAGAGGGGGAGAACGTTGTATTGAGATCCAAAAAGAGAGAAGAAGCCATCTAGCTAATAACTATGGACCCGAAGGTCTGAAGTAAACTACTCACACTTCATCGGAGAGGCTATGGTGTTGATGTAGAAGCCCTCCGTGGTAGATGCCCTCTCCGGCGGAGCTCCGGAACAGGCCCCAAGATGGGATCTCGCGGATACAGAAGGTTGCGGTAGTGGAATTAGGTTTTTGGCTCCGTTTTTGATCTGACGGGGGTACGTAGGTATATATAGGAGGAAGGAGTACGTCGGTGGAGCAATAGGGGGCCCACGAGGCAGGGGGCGCGCCCAGGGGGGTGCCCTCCACCCTCGTGACCGCCTCTGGCACTTCTTGGAGTAGGGTCCAAGTCTCCTGGATCACGTTCGATGAGGAAATCATGTTCCCGAAGGTTTTATTCCATTTGGACTCCGTTTGATATTCTATTTCTTCGAAATACTGAAATAGGCAAAAAAAACAGCAATTCTGGGCTGGGCCTCCGGTTAATAGGTTAGTCCTAATAATAATATAAAAGTGGAAAATAAAGCCCAATATAGTCCAAAACATTAGACAAAGTAGCATGGAGTAATCAAAAATTATAGATACGTTGGAGACGTATCTCGCACCGGCGCCATTGGTGTCTCTGGCGGAGGCGGCATTGGTGTCTCCGGCGTCGGTGCCGGCATTGGAGCTTAATGCACCCGGGTGTGGGAAGAATACGCCGGCCGGCACCTCGGCAGCAAGCGGCCCCTCCGTCACTTGCACGCCCGTCGTTGACGGTGCCTCGACATTAGCCGAGCTCGACGCCATCATGATAACTAAGCCTCGGCCGATGACATCATCTCCTTGCCTTTGACTGGGCATCCCTGACGCCCTACGTGTTTTCGCAGAGCGCCGCCAACGTTCCATGCACTCTCCTGCACTTCATGGACGGCGAGTTGATCGATGTCGCCAAGGCCAAAATCGTTCAACCGGGCAACTGCGTGTTCCACGATAATCCGATGCCACCCACCGTGTATAGGGTTCAACTGGTTCGGGTGCTGCGGGGCTGCGACGACTTGTTACCTCCGTTTCGACCCCCTGGGGCCGACGAAGATGATGTGATGACCCTCAGCGCCTGCTTAAGCTTGCCCCTGATTTGGCCAAAGAGCCAGATTCATTTGGGGACGGGGGACACCACCCCACAGACAACACCGCCAGTCGTGCTGGCCCCAAGCCATGGCAAGACCGCCGCAACGCTACCACTGTTAGCTAATCCGGACATGCATATAGCACAGGATCCAGACGACGACGACGGTACATTTTCCAACATCGATAAGTACTTCAACAAACATGGGTACGGTGACAAATTCTTGGGGCCTCCTTCTCAAGAACCCAACCCTGCAAAAGACGATCACGATCTAGCTGGTACCGCGGAGAAACCCAATTGCAACAGGCGTCGTCTGGCGTTCAGTTCTTCGGAGACGCCTCCAGCTGTCGCCTTCATCGAGACTCAAATAACCAAGGTTCTTCGTGGCCAAGGTGCCAGAGGGCAAGGGCTTTGTCGATAGCACCATCGGGCGTATGATCGTCTTGCGGTTTGATGACATCTTCGCTATGTTTAACCTTCATCCACTGCACTACACCTTCATTCGGCTATTTTTGCTTAGTATGGAGATGCAGATCATTAGAGACAAGACCCCGGACATCGTGATAGTCGACCCCTTCTACATGCGTGCCAAGATCTTGGGCAGCGCTAGGGACGGGCAAGTCGTGAGTCCATACCTCGAAGGCATCATTCTGGAGAACCCAGATAAGGATAACTTCCTCGTGCCTTACCTTTCCGAGTAAGTCATCCCCTCACCGCCCCGTAACATATAATTTCTTAGATTTTGATCGTTCTTTTTTTCTAACATTCCGTGTTTTGTGCAGTGACACACATTGCACACTCATTCTCTTAAGCCCGAAATATTCCATGGCCACGTATTTCAACTCGGGCCGTCAGTCAAAGAAAGACTACACAAATATCAAGAAAGTTCTTGATGATGCTCTCCCCAGCTACGCCAAATCTGGAGGCACCTTTAGGAGGCCAATTTGTAGGTATGGCAAGCGCGTGTTCACCCACGTAACGACATTCCCCTGTGTCAAGCAGTCGCCTGGCAGTCAGAAGGATGCCTACTACGCCCTCCATCACATGTGGGTGATCGTACAGAACCATAATCACCTTATGCTACCAAATAATCTCAAAGACTGGGCCGCACGCTTGTCGGCAATCCAGGACGCGGACATCAGACAAGAATTCTTTCACATCCAGTCGGAGTTTGCGGAAATCATCTTTCAACATGTCCTTCGTACCACGGGGCAGCTCTACCTCAAATATCAACCGTCCAACAATGAAATAGATACAATGCTACAAATGCAGGCTGACAACGACCGCACATTCATGACAATCACGATAGACGGCAACTTCACCCACGCTCCGGTCCCTGAGTCGAGTTGAAAGTATTGATGCTATGTAGTTCTGAAATATCGATTAGCTCATGTTATAATTAAACTTTAATGAACTTGTATGTCTCTTTAGTTTGGACAGTCGTTCAACTTATATGTAATCGATGCTATTTATTAGTAGGATCATGAATCATGCTATTAATGTGTTGCTTTTCTCTTCCGATCCTTTTGTTGCATACTTATATATTGCTTATATATTATCTGTGAATTGCTACTAACGTTTTATTTGTCTAGTGCATAGAGATGTCGTCGTATGTCATGTACAAGGGTAAGGTTCCCGGAGTCTACGACGACTGGGAGGAGTGTCGGAGACAGGTTCACCATTTCAGCGGTAACAGTTACAAAGGATACACCACTAGGGCGGAGGCGGAAGCTAGATACGCGCGCTATCTAGCGGGAGAGAGGAGGGAGCGGAGGAGGAACCGGATGAAGACCAGTTTCATCGCGATGATGCTCATCGTGACCACAGCCCTCTTCTATGTGATGGTAGTTTAGATGATTGATATCGACTTTGTCATGTGACGACAAACTCTGCTAATATGATGAACTTTGATAATGTCTTGAGACCTAAACTTGGCTAATGTTTGAAGTTTGTTCGCTATTTCGAATTTGGGGACTAATATGATGAATTCTATTGTGTGATGTTTATATTCTGTGGTGTAACATATTTTATAACCTGTGCAAATACCAGAAAAGCAAAAAATAATAATTCCTAATATTGCAAATACGGCCCCCAGTAGTGGCGCACCATATTGAGCATTAGTGGAGCACCAAGGCTAAATACTAATGGCGCATTATGGGGCATAGTAATGGCGCACTTAGGGGCATACGTGAAGGTAAATATGACCCCCTAGGAGGCATAGTAATGGCGCACTGTTGGACATAGTAATGGCGCACTATCCGGTGCGCCACTATTATCTGGGATACTAATGACGCACCAGAGGTGCGTCATTACTATTTGTTACTAGTGGCATGTTAATAGTGGCGCGCCTATAGTGCGCCATTAATAGCAAAAATTGTTGCGCCACTAACAGCCTTTTTTCTAGTAGTGAACAGGCCCATAAGGTCGAGCAGGCCCATAGGGCAGCGTGGCAAAGTTAGGCCCAGAAGCCTGCTAAAGAGAGGAGCTCGAGAGAGCTACCGTACTGGTGCTTATAAACCAGTGCAGACGCCCCTCGGCTAGCGAGGTGAGACTAAACTTGCCGCACAGGACCTGCGCCAGCGCACGCCTTTAGTACCGGTTCGTGGCTCCAACCAGTACTAAAGGTTGGTCCTTAGTACAGGTTGAAGCCACGAACCGGTACTAAAGGTGGTCGCTTCCCGCCGTTCAGCCTGGCCAAATTTGACCTTTAGTACCGGTTGGTGGCCCCAACCGGTACTAAAGGCCCCTCCTATATATACGCACTTACAAAAAATTCAATTAGTTTCTCATCTGCTTAATCATCGCGCCCGTCCCCGTTGCCGCCACGCCTGTCGCCCCGTCACCGCCCCTGACGCACTCGTCACCGTCGCCGTCGCCGTCCCCGTCCCGCGCCACACGCGCCCGTACGTCCGATCCCCGCGCCCACGCCGCCGCACGCGCCCGCCTCCCCCCGTCGTCGATTGCGCGCGTGCCCCCTGGCCCCTCCCCGTATGTTGCCACCCCCCGTCGCCTCGCATCGCCGGCCGTCACCCCACCGTGTAAATATTTTCCGTTTTCTGTTTTTTAGTTTTTTATACTTTTAGTTTATACAAATGTTATATTAATGTCAATTGTAAGATGATTATATATATATATAGAAATGTTAGATATTAATGTCAAATGTTAGATGAATTAGGTAGAAAATAATGTAGATATATTAATGTCAAATGTTAAATGAATTAGATGAATTAGCTAGATAAATTTAGGTATATAAGATTTGATGATCTAATAATTAATTAAAAGTTTACTATAGAACTAGTTTATTTTTAATAAGAAGCTTAATAAAACTAGTTTATTTTTAGTAAGTGCTTAGTTGAATTAGTTTAATTAAAAGAACTAGTTGAATAATAGAACTAGTTGAATTAGTTGAATTAATAGAACTGCTAGTAAGTGTTTATATCAATTAATGTTCCAACTAAGAACAGAGGAAATGTCTGACGACGAGAATGATTTCGTTATGTGTGAATACTGCAAAGACAAGCGCGGCATGTGCGATAGAAATTTCCTAGTTGTTGGTAGGTGCTTCAGCATCAAGCTGGATGAGACAGTCGAAGTGTATACAGTAAGTCACAACGACATGTCTTTTTTCGTAATTAAGCATATGCTTCATTTGCTTCAACTTATAATTTTAATTTTTTACTATTCTACTACCGTATCCCCTGTCATGCAAGAATTTTTATCTTGGATAAGATAGGTTTCTCTACTATGGAAACTATGGAGGTAAAGAGAGTTTACTTGAAAACCGAGCATGGTTATAGTTTCCACGCAAAATTATACAATGCAGACACCTACACCTATTTTGAATGCAAAACTTGGCAAGCACTATGCAAGACTTATGCATTTGAGCCTGATATGGTTATCACGTTTGATATTCGTCCGGAAGATGATATTGAAGGTAATACCGATATCTAGGTCGATGTGCAGACGCCTCCAGTTCTACCATTATGCGAGTTTCTCAACCATATTTATGTCTTCGATATTGTTTATTTCAAAAATAGTTGATAACTAATTTCTATTGGCAGCTTATTTTCATTCAAGCAAACATGTCTGATTCTTGGTAGACAGGACCGTCCACTGTCCCGGGGCTGAACTAAATTGCGAGGAGATAAGTCATTATGTTTCATGGTTTAAGGATCTTGATGTCAAGAGAAATTATTTTCCTAGACTTGCAAATCTTAGTACTCAAAACGTGCGACCAATAGTGTTCATATTGAACTACGGTCAAATCTATTTAGGAAAGATGGTAAGATTTTGTACTATTTGTCCTCAGTGCATCTTTTGCATACATTATTTTTTAAGCTCTTCATTGCTAAGTATGTTACTATACGATGTTTTTCAACAGGGACTCCCGATGATAGTTGTGCCACAGTGGATCTCGACTAACGGTCGCATGTCAATGGTTACCTTACCACCAAGACATCCAACATTGCACATGAGTGCATTTAAGATTTCTAAAACCGAGGAATGCTTAATAGTGAAATACTAGAGCAAAATTGTGAATGATCGCAGATAAGTACTAGGGGGCAACAAAAATCAGAAGCGCAACCCATGATTAGGAGACATGTTCATCTTCATGCTCCAATATGATGAATTAGTAGAGCTACACATGTTCTATGCTATTTCACCTGAGAGAGAGAGAGCAGCGGGAGTGATTAGCTAGTTCCTGCTCTTAGTACTTGTCGTCTCATATCCGTGTTCATCGTCCTGAACTTAATTAGTAATTTGCTTTTGTGATCCTAGTAATGAACGCTTATAATATTCTCATGACCATGTTGAACTCGATGATATCTTTGCTTTTTGTGCAAGCGAATAATTCTTCTTTAAGCTAGTGTTGGTGGTGATTACATAACGATAATTAAAATAGTGGTAGTGACTATATATATGTGATGATGATTATTAGCTAGTGCTAGCTAATAATCATTATATATATATATAGTCTCATGCAAGAGTTTTTATATTATGATCGATGATGATGAGTTATTATATAATTTATGAAAGGGAAAATAAATGGAAAAAAATCTCTAAATTAAATGGAAAACACAAAACTAAAGGGAAAATAAATAATAAAACCAAAACCCCTAAACCTTTCAGTACCGGTTGGTGGTACAAACCGGTACTAAAGGTCTACGCGCCCCCGATGCTCGCTCCTGCCACGTGGTGGCCCTTTAGTGCCGGTTCATGCTGAACCGGGATTAAAGGGGGGGGACCATTAGTCCCCACACTTTAGTGCTGGTTGCCAAACCAGCACTAAAGGCCCCTACGAACCGGTAATATAGCTCTATTTTCCACTAGTGAACTGAGGTCTCCAAGGAGAACTCGAGATACACTAACCACTACACCCAAGTTCCCTTCATGGTAAGAACTAGGGTGGCGCTCTACTTGAGGTTACTACAGCTGTTTTCTTTAGGGTTTTTTCTCTTTTTTCTTTTTGTTTTTTGTAGGGGTTTCTCCATTTTTTGTTTGGTTTTTTTTTTGTGAGAGTCTTCCAATCTATTCATCTTCAATCATGATAGTAGAAAGAACAACAGAGGTAATAAAAATTACAACCATGTTTGTGGACCACCGAGCGACAACTACAAGCATCTGACCGAGCCGAAGGCGCGCCGCCGTCATCACCCCTTCATGATCGGAGCCGGACAAACCTTGTTGTAATAGACAGCCGGGAAGTCATCGTGCTAAGACCCCATAGGACCAGTGCACCAGAGTAGCAATCATCGATGAAGAAAGTCGTAGATGAGAAGTGTCAAACCTGTAAACACCCAATCGAAGATGAACGAAGACCAGATCCAAATAGATCCACCGAAGACCAGCATCGACCGAATCCCGCGAGATCCGGCGGAGACAAACCTCCACGTTCCCTCCGACGATGCTGGACGTACCATCGGGATGGGGATAGAACGTGGGAGACATTATTCCTACTAAGGAACAACACCGCCACACAGCCCCAACCAAGGCACTTCATCTAATAAAAACGAGAACGGGTCCCTCCCACTAGCGGGGGGGGGGGGGGGGGGGGGGGGGGCAGGGGGCAGGGGGGCCATTGGAGATGGGGGAACCGGCGGCGGCGCCGACGGGAGGAGAAGAGTTCTTCTCCATTTTTTGTTTGGTTATCTTTTTTCTTCTCTATTTTTGCATATATTTTTTCTTATGTTTGTTTTCGTTTTCACTCTACATTTTCGTAAATGTCAAAAAAAACTATTCTTAGTAAGCGACCAACATTTTTTGTGTACACGTTCAACATTGTCTGAACACTTATTCAACATTTTTAAATACTTTTTCAACATTTTATCCTTGTTTAACATTTTACAGATACCCATTCAACATTTTTAATACTCATTCAACATTTTTTGAAATAATTGTTCAATTTCTTTCCAAATCCATCATAAAAAATTTATACACATGATCAAAAAGATTCATCATTTCTTTAATATGTGGTCAACATTCTCTCGATACATATTTACCATTTTTGAAATGCTTGATTGACATTTGAAAATAATTGTTCAACATCTTTTCAAATTGTTGATTAACATTTTTATATACATGATCAACAAAATTCTCCATTTTTTACTACAAGGTCAACATTTTTTTATACACATTTAACATTTGTCATATGCTTGATTAACATTTTCAAATACATGTTCACCATTTTTTTCAAATTCTTGATGAACATTTTCATATACATGATCAATATTTTCCAAATACTTGTTCAACATTTTTGAAATAATTGTCAACATTTTTATTTTGAATGCTTGATTAGCATTTTTCAAATACTTGTTCAACATTTTTCAAATACTTGTTAAACATGTCTCGAATTTTTTTGTAGAGTATTTTTTAATATATATATATATATATATATATATATATATATATATTTAAAAAAATTTAAAGTATATAGAAAAGTAAAAACATTAAGCAAAAAAAAGAAATGAAAAACATAAAAAAAGAGGAAGACGATATTGTGGCTCTCTTGCGCCTGGGCCTGCGCAATTTGTCATCCCCTTCTGGAGTGGCAAAGATGCAGATGGTTGCGGATGAAGGAGCCGCTATTTGTTATCGACAACTAGGTCGCTTGTGCGTGTACCATGGCTACCAAGGGGAGAGGCTTCCGGCGGGAAATTTGAATTCCAGTCACATGTTTTTCTTTTTTCAGAAACGAATACGATGCAAACTTTTTTAGGAAACGAACGCGATGCAAATGTGTAATTCTCCGTTTCAGGCCTTTAGCCTTGCCTTAAGCGCAAGTTAAATGATTCCTGAAAAGAAATATAAGTTAAATGTCGGCTGGCCATTAGAGCGGCCCATTAGCATGTACTTTTGTTCGCTTCCCAATTTTTTCATATATCTTTAAAATAAAAAATAATAGAGTTTTCTTTAATAAATGAAATATTATATAAAATTAGTAGATCAACAGAAAATGTTCGTCTAACTCATATAGCTTCGTAGATTTCTTCACGTATACTTCAAAAAATGACTTACACTAATAGTTGAAAGTATTTCATGAAATCATAAAAAAAAGGTAAAATAATAGTGAAATATAGTTTGCCGCGTGCCCGATGCCGGAGTTTGCCGACCAATTCATAGACGGATGATTTGGTCAGTAGAGAGGGTGGTGGGAGGGAGGTTGGGGGGGAGGGGGGGGGGGCTAAGAGGAGTGCGAGGAGGAAAGGTAGTGTACATTAAATTTGTCCATTGGCATGTTCAGCTTCACATGTAAGGATGTATTATCAAATATGTGTGTGCGTTGCAATGGGAAAGAAAATGTCCACACACCATAGCAGACGTTCATGTTGCCACTTTTTCCATTTGTCATCATCGTAACTAGCAGGGTGTCCCGCGCTATAGAGCGGCTAGATTTCTTATGTAGTATTGTTTTTTTTTCATATTTAGTTGTTCACATGCTCTTTGATAGAAATTTCAAATTACAGAAAATAGTGTAGCAAATAATATCACACAGTATTTATATAATATTGCTCTATTTCTTCTTTTACCCCTGTGATAGGATTGCATTATGGATAAATGCTCTATTAAGTAATTAGGTTATTGGTAAGCTGCAATTCATAATTAATTATCAACCAATCTATAGCTTATCTCCTACATTCCTGCTTGTCCCTTGATGTCTATATTTTTCACACATTTTCCAAATTTCTTTTTATATTATCTTAAATTTGTCCATTGGCATGTTTAGTGAATTTGTCCATTGGCATGTTTACTGAATTAAAAAAGTTAACCACACTTGATGTTTATGTTCTCTTTGTCCATCACATCAATCGTTATTGGTCACACAAGTTAGCACATTAATGTGAATTCAAATATACTTCTATAAAATATATCTATTACCCTATATAGTGTATGAATAACTTTGAAAGATGGTCGTTGGATGAAACCAATCCGACGTTGCAGAGATGGCAAATCCGAGCACTACTTGCCGTTGGATATTATCTACATTCCACCAAATTTTGCCACATGTACAATCGAGAAGACTCCATGGTTGAAGTTAAGTAGAATGCACAAACCTCAAAACACAAGCACTTCTCCTTTGTTCTAGAATCATAATTGCCCAATTTTTTTCTAGATGAATTGCCATTATTTGTTTTTACTTTATGCTTTACAATGCACAATTCCATGAATCTTATAGATTAGCTTTTCTATAAAAACTAATTGATTTCAAATGAGGTGAACTATAAGAGTTAAACGAACATCTAAATCATGCATATATGACTCAAAACTTACATGCTATAATGTGGTATTTATTCATAATTTGGTCATCAAATCTCATGTGTGCAATGCACGTGTACCTTACTAGTAAGTAATAAAGGAACAATGCAATTATTTGGTACTACTTCTTTTTTCAATTGACCATTTTGTGTATGTCAGTAGCCTTAGAAGAAAATCTCGGCGACCTTGTTCTTGCCAATACAATATTTTCATTCATTTGCAATGTTAATTGGACATCAAAGGAGGAAAAACCATGGTGATACTTTTCTTAAATATTTTATAGTATTCTGAATCAGGAATTGAATCTAAATATTGGTATCGCGTACCTATCCGAACACAATGTATATTCGTCCTCAATGCATATCATTATTGATACATTGCAATTCATCCTTTCTTTGCGGGCCAACCATCCATTAGTACCATTTATTCATCTAAATCTTTGAGTGTGGATCTTGCTTACTCTAACTTCATCTATAATATCTGACATTGTGTTGCCTCCTTGGTATGATATGCTCATTTGCATAAATAGCTTATTAGCTCTGATCTGACAACAATATTATCAGGCCCCACATTTTCATTCTTTCCATTTTAATGTTTCATTTTTGTCCTCTTCTGGTAACTATTTCATGCACACCATGTTATTACCTTCAAAACTATTTTTAAAAGTATTTGTTTATTAACAATGTACATATGAAATTTAATCATAAATTAGTGATTTCATTAAAATAATAAACTGCATGAAAGCACATTGTTGACAAATGAAGAGAAACATATAATCACACATGGAGTATTTTGAATATTACCTATATTTGATGGCATGTTTTCAGCCTTCTTAGACTTGTCTGGTGGCAAGACATCGGACACGTACTGGATGTGTTGTGTCTTCGATCCACCAGGCGTCATGGACACATACCGGATATATTGTGTCGATTCACTGTAATCTTGCTTTCGACTCGCCAGGTGTTTTCATACCCGCCACGTGGCATATATTTGTATTGACGGTTATATTTCATGCTATGTTATGAATTTTGATCTTTTTTTTGGAAAAAAATATCAGTTCTTTTTTACTTCTTTTGCGAATTGTTTGTGCCAGTGTTCTCACCTTGAGTTGATATTAGTCAAGTGTTTCCTGAGTCCGCGACCATGAAAAAATGGAATCAGAAAGCTGATGTTGTTGTGGTGTACTTCTTTGTTATTGCACATGCGGGAAATCAGATTGTATTTTGTACTACACATGCACGTGACAGAGTTGCATACACATCTATTAATGGTCCGTTTTGCTCAAGAAATATCTATTAATGGTTCGTGTGGTATGCCGCAGAGTTGCATACACGTCTATTAATGGTTCATGTGGTATGCCGCTTCCATATGCGTGTGGTATTTTTCCTTTTTCTTGGGAAGTTATATTTTTTTCCCTTGGTACACGTGCACGTGACCAACTTGTACATGCCCATCTATTAAGCCATACTAGTAGACTGCCCGTGCGTTGTCACGGGCTTTTGAAATATTTCTGTTGAGTTGTATAAACATAATGACTGTTTAATTTCACATGTAGAGATAAGATAGCATGGGAATGTCGGTGCCTTGCCACGTGCTACGAAAATATTTTTCTGGAATTATGTAAACATAATGCATGTCAAATTTCACATGTAGAAACAAGATAGCACGGGCACAATTGGGTATTTACTGTAGTCCAATTCACTTGCAATGTAAATTGATAAAAAAATGATAAATTAATGATGTATACATATAGAGCCATGATCCAACTAAAATTCTATTACAAATTAATATCTAGTTGTTGCCCTTAAGAAATTTTTGCACAATTCTTTTATGGAAAGATATATAGAACGATGTGTTCTCGTTCATGAACATATACAGAGGGGTTACAACTTGCATTCCTAGAGCTGGCGACACAATCATTCTATGGAAAGATATTTGGATCGATGACGAACCCCTTTTCAACAACCTGCCAGACATGTTCTCTTTCACAAGGGAGGGGTGTATTTCTATAGTGCAATTCCAAGACAGGCCATAGGCTTCTGAAAACGTTTATCTCCCTCTATCAACCGAGGCGCTGCAGGAATTAACATGTCTGCAGAATCATATGAATGATCTCTACTTGGAACCAATGATGGCTGATGAATGGATTACTTGTTGGGGAGACGTTTAGTTCCGGCCCAAGAAATTCTACAACTTCTTCAGAGAACTGCAGCCACGCGCATACATCACAATGATCTGGAGGACAAAGTGTATCATGAAACATAAAGTGTTCGCCTGGCTGACGTTAATGGACAAAATAAACACAAGGGGCATACTCCACCGGACACAAGTGTTCGCCTAGAATGAGCTACTTTGCATCCTGTGTGAAATATCTTCAAGGCCTTATAAAAGTGAACATTTCTGTGGTTTCCAGTTTTTCCCCTCGCTCACTCGCTTAGTCGCCTCTTCACGCTCATTCCCCTCGCTCACCCACTCCACCAAATCCCTAGCCCGCGGCGGCGACGCACCTCCCCCTCACCTGCCTCGGCGAATCAGTCGTGTCGCTGCCTTTCTCCTCAGGCATCGCTGCCGGGCCTTCTCGTCTGCGTCGCCTCTCCCTCTCACCCGCATCCTCTGTGCCACGATCGAGCCAAAGTTGTCTATTTTAGCGAGGTCGAGTAGGAGCATGAGGAGCGCGGGCACGACGGCCTTGTCCTGCTCAACAAAGGCAGTGACGGACGCTAGCGCTCCTCGCCGCCATCGACCTGCAAGGAGGAGCACTGTGTTGGATGCTCCTGGTAGTCCACCACCGCTACGAGTTCGCCGTCACCTGCGCCCAGGTCGGCCCCAAAGTCGATCTCCCCATGCTCGACTTACAAGGTTTGCATCCTTAATTTTTTTTGTCAGGATTTTGGTACTCTTGCTTGGCTCAAACCAAACTGATTCTGTTGTAGTACTCATGTTGTAGTATTCTTTTTATCATGCTGGAGAACTTTGATTAATCGCGTGGGCTCAAACCAAACTGATTTTTAGAGTATACTCCATGTTACTTTCATTTCAGAGCACATTCTTGGATGATTTGATACAAATACACATATTGCTACCTTCCATGCATGTCAGCATCTGGTGCTACCGCTTGATTCCATGAAGATTGAAGAACCACCACCTGCCATTAACAAATCATTTCATATAAACTACTGTACCTAGCAATGTAAAAATACAAAAAGGATAAAATCACTAACCTGTCATAGAAAAAATGGCACACTCCCGGCCGTGCTGAATGTTTTGGCTTCAATTTCCCTCGCCTTGCATGTCATTGTGTCCTTAATAAAAACAAACACATTGATAATTATAATTAAAGAATTCGCCTACAACAAAATAGAACCATGAGAAACTCATTTTCATCATCTTCAAGGCCCTCGTTGTCATCTGATAATATAGTTTGAGAGAAGTACATATTTCTCACTCGAACTTGTCTTTGGCTCCACTTTACAAACCTCAGCATTGTGTTCGTTCAAGTTTCATCCTTCAACTTTATAAACCATTCATAATTATAAGGGGTCTGCTTCAGTATACCCACCTTAAGAGAGTCAATGGTGGAGATTAAAACTTAACCCTAAGGCACATAGGACATGATGGTCAATTTAAGTACTAACCGCTTTATTAATCGGTGTATGTATGGCCCACATCGACATTGTACTTTTAACTTAAACGTAACATAGACTTAGGAACTTACTTATCGTCAAAAAATACAAGTTATGAAGGGTAGGAATTTAATATTATTAGGAAAACTGCCTGTGCGTTGCAACGGGAAAAAAATAACACAAGTTCCTAGCCCAATAATAACCATGTACATTTGTCCATGATACTACCTCTCGCAATTGACATCAAATGTCATGGACTTGTTCCACTGTTTTTCCATTGAGGTAGGATGGGTCCCTCACATGTCCCCGCATGACCACTTAGTGTCTAATCGCCGCCTAATGGGCGCCAATTTGTCGCACCACACATGCACACAACTCGAGGCCATGGGGCCTAGGGTCGAATTTTTTCTCCATGACTTTGATTTCTCCTCCCCTCGATTTGCCAACAAAACCGAAGCTCAAATTAGTCTTCCACCCTATTTGAGGCTTCTTGAGGCACCAACCAATTGGAAGGAAGCCCAGCGGCTCATATTTTCATAGTCCGAAAGAGGTTGCATGGTTTGGACTTCAGACTCGAGATGGCTCATATTGAAAATCGCATTGAGCACTATTACAAAGAAAAAAAGCGAAAAGAAAACACAAAACCAAATGAAGCATGTAGTTAGTTTTGTGGACTTAAAAAACTGATTTAAGTACAATACAACATGAATCACATACTTGCGCCCTGGTTAACATGTTTGCTACCACAAATGATTTACATTGTAACACTAAGATACAAACAACAATAGATGTCCCAGCCTTTTCTTAAAAATGATTTTCTTAAAAATGAAATTCTTTGCATCGAACAAAGGCATCATTAAGTTCTAAGTAACACCAACTTTACACCCTTTTTTTCTGTTCCAATTCTGATAATATGACCAAGTACAATTTGAGGTTGATGTTTACATGCAAGAAAGGGGGCAAAAAAAGGTTCTCCAAGCAAGAGACTGAGAATATCCATGGATGGATATTACCTGCAAAAATTCCCCACAATTATCTTCTTTGTTGAATGCATCTTCAGCAAACGGGGTAATTGACGAGAACCCCCTTGTTGGCAAATCCTTCATCATATGCCCCCCGCCGCTGTCTTTGAGAATATCCGTGGATGGATATTACCTGCAAAAATTCCCCACAATTATCTTCTTTGTTGAATGAGACTTGTCTGCTGATTCACACGTACATGAAACCTACGGTTGGTCCTCTAATTCGTTTGATGAAGTTAGAATTCTTTTTGAATGCATAAAATCTGTTGGGACCGCTTCTTATCAGCAAATTGTTAGCTAGAGTTGAAGCATACAAAAGTAAAAAAGAATGTAAGTACATATATGTTCAGTAAACGCAGGTGAGTACCTAACATATTTATGGGCATCCAAGGTTTTATGTCTGTTCATCAAGAAGATATGCATGGACAGATATCTTGATGAATGGAAGCAGTGGCAATAGCAGAAGGATTGCTGAAAAGAAACATTATTGATTCAATATTCAGTCAAAGCATTTTTATCACCAAACAGGGACAACCAAAGTGCTAGTCTGGTACTAACTTCCATCCACCCCACCGCATGAATAACTTCAACATTGCACGACAACGAACGGCGGGAGTGTGCAGTGAAGAAAAAAGCAGGAAAAAAAACAAACATGTGTCCGACTGAAAATGCAACTTTAACTATCCAACTGAAACCACAAACAGTTAACCCAGCAGTCACTCGCTGTTGCAAGACAATGCGACTTTAACTATCTGACTGAAACCACAAGCTACAGGCCTGAAGAAGAGATGGAACAAATCCTCAACTTAACTAACTGGCCACTTCTATTGCTGGAAAAACATCTCTCTCCGAGTCTCCGTAGCACAGTACCATCAGGTGACACCAGCCAGCAGCCAACAAACCAGCTTTGTTCTGTCAAAATTAGATCCCAGATGAATCCCCAAATCAAAGCAGGGCAGCACCGCACCAGCAGATTACAACCTGATCATAGAACATGAAGCAAAACATAATTGTGGAAGACTGAAGATTATGTGGGCTTGTTGATTCCAGCCTGGAGATTATAATCCGCGAAAATAGGGCAGTATTAAGATGTAGATTTCTAGAGTTGTTATATTGTTGTTTGTATACCTGTGCAAAACAAAATTTAAGTACAATTAAATCATAATAACCTAATGCAATAATTCAGAATAATCAACCGAATTGCATTTACTGAACATGAGAACTTATTCTTGGAATATGTCAGAAAGGAGATCAGACACCATCAACAATAGGTTAATTAGAAAATAAATGACATGTCAATTGGCATAGAAAATCTTCAAGTCATATTTGACATGAAAATTTGACTATTACAAATGGCAACTAAATTACACCGGATAAGGAAAACATCAAGAAGCTAGAGAGAAAAAGGACCTGAAAGAACCACGTGAACATACAATTGCACCAACAGGGAAGAAATCCATCTCCATCGATCAAAGTTGATTTCACTATGTCAAGATACGACGAGCGGGCTATCCGTACGTAGTGGAGTATACATACAGCATGATCTGAGGTCATCGGTTCATCAACTGATTGAAAAGAAAAGGTTCAGACCAAGCATGCATTAGCACATCCCAGGAGTTCCTAGCATTGACTTCCTACACCTATAACAGATTTTAGTACCATGGAGCAGTATTTTCCATATGTGATCATCCTCCCCTACTGATCCGGTCACATGAAGTTTAACAAGCCAATGCAAGTTTTAACTGTCGGAATGAAACCACACACTATAGGCCTGAAGAACAAAAGGCAAAAAATCCTCAAATTAACTGACCGGCCACTTGTACTGGAATAACATATTTGTGTGTAGCGCATTATAGCATCATGTTAAACCAAACGGCAGCAAACAAACCAGCTTTGGCCAATCAAAAATAGATCCCATAGGAATTCCCAAATCAAAGCAGAGCAACACTGCACCAGCAGATTACAACCTGATCAGAGATGGCAGCCCAAGGGCAAGGAGAGGAGGGCATACCTTGGTGGTCATCATCGGATCTTCATGAACAGCTTGGCCTACCTGCAGCTTCCAGAGAATATCATAGATTTTGCTGCAAGAGCCCGACTCCATCAATGACCAGCAGTCCACCTGCATGAGGGCACAAGTGGAGGCCATGACAGTCGTCGTCAACGATGTGGCCTACCTCGCCGGTTCCTAGCTCTGCAATATCAAACTCCCAACAACGCTAACTTTTCCAAATGAAGGAAACAAAGATTATTTAACAACAATAATTTGTGTTCTCAAATTTAACATCCTTCAGACCACCAGGGTCTCTAGCTCTCTGCCAATCTAAAGTTTCAAACGGTCCAATGCCAAAACTTCACAAAGTCACCACAAGCTTACATTCTACTGTTTTGATTCGAAAGAACTCCTAAGAATTTCAGGTATCATCGACCCGAGCATCAAAGACAAAGCTTGGAAATGTCATGGTGATTTCACTCCTAATCGATGGCAGAATTAGTATGAGAAATCTATGCAGAACAAAGGTATTGGGTCTCAGACTGGCCAAATTATATTAAGAAATAAACTTGACCTTATGCTTGTATGCTTGGAAAGAGCCTTTCCTATCATCTTTTTGGTCATATGGCTCTAGTAATGAGATCCACCTCACCTTACTTCCCCACGGACCGCCAAGGAGGAGTCCCTCGCCAACCGCCCCGCTCTCCTCCTTAATACAACCCCACCCTTGTTCTTGCCGATCTGTCACCGCCACCAAGTGGGACGCGTGTGCCACCCCTGATGCCCTAAGCCAAGAAGGCAGATCCGATGTCTCTTGAGTCATGCATTACCACAAACAAAAATATGATGACAGAGGGACTATTATTCTCCTGAATCTGATACACCACCAAGCCTAACAAAGCAATAGAGTGCACCAAACTCAAAGCTGTTTGTATAAGCAGATTGTCAGATAATTTTGAGGGGTTCACGGACGAGCAAATTAAAGCAACATATGCATGTCATAGAAACACATTATCAAATAAACACCATTGTATTATGAAAGAAAATGGCGTGGTACTTACTACTCTTCCAAACTTATTTCTTGATGGAAATACATATATATTGGTGAATACACATCATCTTTATTTTAACCCATATACATTTATTAGCTCTGCGAACATGGTCTTTAGATTTGCAGGAGAGAACCTGAGGATGTTATTTTTTGGTAGTACACATGCCATTGCAAACCTAGCTAGATCCCTTCTCTCCAATTAATGCCATCTGAATTAATCCACGGATCCGTTTCCATCGTGTGTCATTAGGAGGTCCCTTGAACAAGCAAAAGCACAATACATAACATTTCAATTGCATATGTTTTCCAAAACGATCATGAGTATAATAAAAGGATAAAATATGTCTAAAGTCCAAACTCTAGAGTATGATATATTCCGCTTCTTGGATAGGGTTGGAGTTGAGTACCTCTGTATTGCCAAGGGTGGAGAAAAGTGCCTCATCACCATAATTTCCTTGTTGGTAAGCTTCATTTCCTTCGAGACAAATCCTGTTTCTTAAAAATAGCACAACAAAAACAGCCAGTTCTTAAACATGGTCTATGCTTTCAGATTTCCTCGTTGGTTCCAATCCTGATTTTCCAGCTTCTTCTTGAGTGTCCACGTTTGCTTCTAATCAAAAGAATATGCTGCATTAGTGTACGAATTTCAATAGCAGTTTCGTCAGGTATCATGACATCTTGTAATTTGTGATTCTAACAATTACTGTCTTACCTGCAATTGCTAAACTTATACAGTGAAAATACATTTCTATGTTGAAAGAACTTCTATCAATTCGATCATACCAATATTTTAGCTGATGCCATTACAAGAAAAATTAGCTGCAAGCAGAACCTGAGATACTGAGTATACATACTTGTGAGCTAATCTATTTTTTCAGTTAATTTAATAAAACTGATTTAATGGACCATAAAGTCCAGAGTCTCAAATCTCTGAACTCGGATAACAATAGCAGCATAGTATTGTGGTTGTATCAGAAAGGTAACTTACACATCATATCCTTCTATCTCTTTGTGGTCATGTAACCAGACATATATTAGGATGAAACACTCCAATATACCGCGGAATGGCAGCAAGAACACAGCAGTGGACCTTTGTTTCAACAAGGAGATAGAACTTTGTGAAAGGATGGTTTAACTTCAGAAAGTTAGGCAAAATAACAAACGTTACAGAGGCACTCACAGAAGACAGCCCATGCCATGTCCACAACACAGAAGGCGCCGCACTCTCATGGTTTAGTGCACCATTGACGATCATTTGTTCCTCTTTTAAAAAGCCAATTTGTACTGTTTTAGCCAACATTGTGTGGTCATATAAATCACTAAAGCTATTATAGTATATGAAAACATCAGAATATAGCATAGAACTCATGTGGACTTTTGAAACAGAAAAGAGGGATGGATCAGCAGATGTGCTATTCCATTTTCTCGGACAATAACTGCTCAACTTCTACAAACCCACACCAACTTCCCCATTTCATGCTTTCCGAGATTTTTCTTATCCTACGCCTCGCTGCTGTGTCATGCTTGGTCCTCATATATGAGGATTCAGAGAGAAAAGCAACAACATATTGAGCATCGTAGATATGGCTCAGTTCTGAGCGCAACCTGGCCAATTTCTTGAGAGGAAATTGACAAGCTTGTTTACCCAGTATCTAACAAATAGGTGCAGTTACTTACACCATTCTTTTACTCAAAGATGGATACATTTTTAATTATGGGGAGCACCTTGTGCAAAACCAACGGAACTTTTGAACAGTATAAAATACATCATTAATGGTGATATCTCTCCAGAAAGTAAGTTAGTAATGTTGAAGCGCATAATTTTTGAGATCCTAATACACGGTTGCTTTAAAAATCATGACTGCACAAAGTTATCTTTTATTCTGATAATAATTCAGTAATTTATGCAGAAATGAGCAAATGTGAATATATGTTATGAACAATTAAGAGTGTTAGCTACGCCATCGATCTGTGGAACAGTACAAAAAATTGCAGTACCATACTTTGATCTAATGGTCGTCCTAAATGCTGCATGAAAATACGAATTTGCTAAGTAAGATGATTCAGGAGGTAAGTTCACACGGGTTGAATGCAGAAGATTGATTTCAAAAAAGTGCGATAAAAATAGTGGGATGATGAGATGTCTTCGGTGCCTACAGTTAACATCATAGTTGTTTGCAAGCACGAAAATGATAAACAACAATGTATGGCTATGATTAATCAATAACTGTGAAGGAACATGCAGGCCACCATCATCCATGAATGCATCAGTCCAAGTCAGAGGAAATTGAATGGTTGGCAATGTACCTGGTTCTGTCATTGATGAGGCCATGGAGCTAGACGCTGGTCAGCTTGTGCGCACCCTTGTCGTTGTGCCACAGGGCACAACGCCTCACCACATGTCCTCGGTCCTCCTATACTCAATCGGATGCATCGCACCTGCACCGACACACTCCATTTCATCCAACCGAAACACATCAAAGCTAGCAAAATCACTGACAAATTCACATAGCCAGTTAGCCACAACCCACAACACTACTACTCAAAGTGGATACCATTGTACAAACAATGGGGTGAGACGTATAATTCGCTGTAACTCATCTTCTTGTCGTTTGAGAGAGCCCGAAGAACACAGCAAGCTACAGGATATTAGTGAGAATCTTGGGTTCTTTTCAAGAGGCCACCACCAGATACCATTACAGACCTCTCCCTCTCACATGTGGCACATTCATCTGCTTCCTCTCGCGCTGTACCAGAACGCCCCTGGGTACCATTCCACGTTGCCACTGGTCCCCTCTATTTCCGGCCGCCGCCACCGCTAGCAGACATAGAGAGGAGAGTGCAGGGCATCCCCGGGAGAGAGATGAGAGGATACTGTGAGAGGTGAGATGTCAGGCCGGAGTCATCGCCAGAGACAGGTGAGATGCGATTCGAGAGGATTGGCCGATTGGGTACGGAAGGGTGAGATCTAAGAAGATGGAGAACCTGATGATGGAGGATCAAGGCATCTGAGGGAGGCCTGACCTAGACGACGGCGAAGATCTAAGAAGATGTAGTACCCGATCTCGGCCGCCTCCGCAAGTATCGCTCCTCCTCTGTCTTCTCGCTTGGCAGCTTCACGGCAGGCATCTTCCTCCTCTGCGCACTCGTCCCTGCTCTCTTACTCCTCTCGCCCCCTCGGCATGTCAGGAGCACGAGATGAGGTGGTAGAGGGATCATATGGTCATATGGCTCTAGCAAATAGATCGGCGGCGGTGGAGGGATCTGCGATGGCGGCTGGGGCGGGGGAAGGGGTCATTTGCGCGCAGGGCAGCGACCGCGGTGGGACGTGGGCGCGAAGGCTGCGGCTGGAGCTGGGGCGGCGGCCGCGACGGGAGGTGGCGGGGGCGGCCGCGACAGAGGTGGCGTGGGCGGCCGCGACGGGCGGCAGCGCATCGCGAGATGGGTGGAAGGAGGGGGCGGCACACTCATGGTCATTGGGTTAGCGTTTGAGGGAGGAAGATGGGGCGGGGATCGGCGGCGGCTGCGAGGGCGAGGGCGGCGGCGAAGGGATCTGGTTTGGCTTCGCTCGAGGGCACCTGGAGGCTTCGTCCGCTCGCTCGTTCGCACGTTGCCAGTCCAAGACGGATTTTTTTTTTCTTAGAGGGTACTGAGTAAGCAGAGATGGGAGGATGATAAAAATAAAACGGAGGTGGGAGGATGACAAAAATAAACGAGCGAAAATAAACCGCGCGGATTATTCACCAACTGCTTCATTAGGAGCAGAGATTTGATTTTGGCACGCCTACATCTATTTAGGTAAGCTTGATTCTAATACAAATCAAGTTGTATTCGACTTGTATACATACATCTATCTATTCAGGTTCAGTCACGTGGGTTTCTAAAAAATATCGAGTACCAGGGCTGGGTTGTAGTACCAGGCAACGCTAATGCATAGGAACATGTGCTAACCGAACTGGTCCACTTTATTTTTCTGTCCATCGTGTTTAGCTCCAGACGGAACGTTTGTGGGGAGCCGGAACATACTGTCAGTGTTCTGCCTTGTAAACGTGCAGGTGACGGACTCTTTATTTGTTACGGACAGGTATCTTATGCAGGTTGATTGATTCGCGTGGGGCTGTATATGTTTTTTTTTACTTGACTTGGTATATAGAGATGAATCTAGGCCGTCTAAATATCTTAAGTCTTGGGTGATAAATCTTCACCGTTTGTTTTCTATCATTTTATAATAATATAATAGAAGATAGAAGATTGGTGGTCATGTTGTCCCTCTATTCACAACGAATGTGATAAATCCCAGGACAATATGAGTTTGTCATCACATTCTAGCTTGTTGCATTCCTGAGCCCAACACTGTCATGCCGACATCACCATCATCTTATTTGCTGTTGCCATGGATTCGCTCATGCTTGGAGCTAGAAAAGAGGGACAGACCGTCGCCATGATTCCATAGCGGAATGATGAGAACTCATGTTCAGCGCCTGATTGCCTTTATAGAGCACATGCGTTCCTGATGGACCGCTACCCAATAATCTTGCCCTGTCTATTCCCTCGCTCACTTGCTATCTCCGCCCGCTGTTGTTTACTGGGTTTTTTGCTTGTCATTTCTGCTGATGATCATTCATTTCAGGAAGATACCTACCGGTTTTTGCTGTTACTTCTGAAAATACTGGTGAAGTAACAAAATTCATAGATTTTATAAAATATTCACAAAAACACAAAATGTTCAGACAGTTTTAAAAATATTAGTAAATTTTAAAAATTCAATAATTTTAATATATGTATTTGATAAATTAATCATGATTTATAAGAATGCTCATGATTGTCCAAAACTAAAAAAAATGGAAACCCCAAGAAGAAAAAATATACGTAAACACCAATTATTTTCCGGCGAGCCGACGTACGAACTACAAAGCTAACTTGCTAAACTGTTAAAATCACATCTTAATTGATCTTTCACCGATAGAATAAAACACACACATAGACTCGAGATTGTTTTGCCTGCATGTAATTTTTTCTGAAACTTAATTTTGCCTACGTGTTTATCAACAGGAGATTCAGGGTCCTGTACGTGTATATTTGTTGGACCAACTGCACCCATGGGCGCCCCTTTTCTGAACGAGCAAAATAACAAAATTTATAGAATTTAAAACTTTTTAGCAACCTGTATATTTTCAGGTTCCATGCTGGGAAGCCCTTTTCTGAAAATATGCATGGTTTTATTTTTGAGCGAAAATATGCAGTTTGTTAAAATGTTCATTTTTATTGAGCTTCAAGCTACACATGTGATAATGCGGGCTCAGCTGTTCTATTTAGATGGTTACCATGTTGCAGGTCACTTTGATGTATTTAGGGCATCTCCAGCCGCGCCCCCAGGAAGGCCTCCCCAGGCGTTTTTTTCGCGCCGGCGCCGAAAAGACGGCCCAGTCGCGCCCCAGGAGCCCGATTTTCGCCGGCTTGGGCCGAAAACAGCGACGGCGGACCCAGCCCGATCCCGGCGCGCTGGGGGGCGCCCGGGGGCGCCGGGGCGAGCTGTTTTGGCGCGAAAAAGACGCGGGCCAGCCGCGTCAGCGACTCGGCGCCTCGTCTTCCCCCAACGGCCTCGGCTTTCCGCGGGGAATCAATGGCAAGGCTGCCGCCGGTCGGCCTTGCCATTGATTCCTCACGGGCGGCGCTTCACGGGGCGGCGCGCCGACGCCTCCCTTCCCGCGCACGCGTACACACGGGCGCGGCCCGGCTATAAAAGCCAGCAGCCTCCACTCGCCTGTGCCCAGACCAGTCCCCCTCGCCGCCGTCCAACCCCTCCCTCTCCCTACCTCTCCCGAGCGCCGCCCTCCGGCCCCTCCCTCTACCTCTCCTGAGCCCGCCCCGCCCCGCCGTTGCCATGGCAGAACGCTTCCCCGGAGACGAGGCGGCGGCCAACGGCTTCGGCCGTCGTTCGCTCCGCGAACAGGAGTCCTGGCTCCTGTTCCAGGCGAACATCCCGGCGCCGCCGGACATGCGCGTCGGGCCATTGGGGTGGAGGCTCAGCACCGGGGGAGTACCCATTCCCCCGTTGCCTGACGCGGCCCTAGAATGGGCGCGCCAGGACTCCATTGCGATGGAGAAGGCGCGCCGGGAGAAGGTGAAGGAGCGCCAGCGCGCCGCCATGCGCCACTTCGAAGAGCGCCGACGCGGCCGCGATGAAGATGGGGTCGTCGTCCCACGCGACAGCGACGACGACGCGCCGCCGCCAGTCCGCCATGGCGACGCCGGGTCCAGCAGGGGCGCCCGCGTCAAGGAGGAGAAGGCCGGCGACGATGACGATGGCGGCGACGACTTCAGCGCCTTTCTTTTTTAGATTAGGTTAATGTCATGAAAATGGCGAATTTCGCCGAAATTTGCCATGTTTAGACGAAATTTGCTATGTTTGGCCGAAATTTAACTAGTTTTTATCATAACTTCGCCGAACGTCTCATCTTTTTTTTAATACGCGCCTAGGGACGGCCCTGGGGGCCGACGGCTGGGGGCCGACTCGCCCCCAGGGCCATTTTTTGCGCCGGCTCACCCCCAGGCGGCGCTTTTTGACGCCCCCTGGGGGGCCAACGGCTGGAGATGCCCTTATGAGTTTGATTTGATTCCCTACTACAACACAACTTTTGAATAATAATTATGGAACCCAGCTCCACCGGCCCAATATTGACAAATGGCTGGCCATTGGGGCTAGCCAGCCCAATCATCACCGGCGAAACATGCGACGCACATGATCTTGGAACGGACGAAGCCAACAGCGAAAAAAAAAGAGATCGCTCAGTTAGTAGAAAAAAACAAGAGAGACCGATCAGGCAATGGAGAGATCAAGGTGATAAAATAATCTTCGATAAGAACTTGTTGGATTCTTCCTGCAAAATTGGCTATGAATCGCCTGATGTATGCCAGGCGCCCTTGAAGCGAACGCAGCTCCTTAAGGTTTTGAGGAGGAGGCATTTCGAGTATGGCCTTGATTTTACTCGGGTCGATTTCTATTCCCCGATGTCGAATGACAAACCCTAGGAATTTGCCTGACGAGACCATGAAGGCGCACTTCAACGGGTTTAACTTGAGTGCATGTTGCCTTAGGTGGTCGAATACGATTCTGAGATGTTGAAGATGTTCTTCATAGGATACCGCCTTTACAACGAGATCATCTACATAGCACTCGACAATCTTATGTATTATCTCATCGAAGATCTTAGTCATGGCACGTTGATATGGACGAAACATGGCATATCAGGGAACGGTACCTGTTTTTTAGGTACGAGGGATTACGTAATGTTACGTAGATTTACTTTCAAATCTCAACCGGCAATCTTTATTGTTAACATAAAATCAACGGATACAAAGGGATGGCGTATGAAGAACTAAGAAAGCTTTCTCCTTTTATTATTAGGTATAGATATAGATATAGATAAACAAAGAAACTGTTGGATAAAAAAAATCATCACTGAAATTTGTGACAAATCCTCCATATCATGGTATCGCTCGAAGGCCAACTGAATTGCTCATTTTCGGATATGTCATACATGAAATGTTCATATTCGATCTACAGACCTCAGCTACAGAAGCCTCGTGCTC
This sequence comes from Triticum aestivum, assembly GCF_018294505.1. Classification (NCBI taxonomy): domain Eukaryota; kingdom Viridiplantae; phylum Streptophyta; class Magnoliopsida; order Poales; family Poaceae; genus Triticum; species Triticum aestivum. Next base: position 758,238,172 of record NC_057801.1, read on the forward strand.
ACTGAATCATGTTCAGCTACAGAATATAAAATATATGAATTGTTCATCGGTATATATGTAACCTATCAACAGCTCCTCTTTGATATAACCTTCATCTAAAGCCTTCAGCTCATCTTTGATAGGACCGCAAGATCTATATATGGACTACTGCTCATTGAATCCATATCTTCATCTAAAGATTATATATGAATTTGTTCGGCTGCTATGATCAACTGCTCATCTTTGCTTTCGAGATCTATTTCATCTCAGAATGTAAAGCTGAAGTAATCCATGACCTCACGCCGACATGTTGGGCACCTTGACTCTTGGTAGAACCACGGTTTGATGCACGAGGTATGGAAGCTATGGGTGTGGAAGCACGGCAGCCTGACGATCTCCTCATCACCAGGCTCCAACTCCAAATGGCAAATCACGCACTCCTGGCCTGGTGCCGCCAGAGTTCCGGCAGCAGCGCCCGCCTCTTTGCAGGCGCGGATTAAGGCCAGTGGATGGTTGTGAACCAGACATACCAGTAGTGAGGGCAGGTGGATGTCGATGTCGAAGCGGAGGACGCCCTCAAGGCCGTCGATCTGGCGGCCGATCTCATCGGCGAAGTCCATTGGCAGGAAATCCTGGTCCCCCCAGTTCGCGGGGGCAAGGTCGTACTCGCCAGTCACCGGCCCGTCGGCGAGCATCCCATAGATGAGGTTGTGGCAGGCTTCGTAGCTGCGGAAGACCGCAGGGTCCGCGACCTCGACGCGGTGGTCGAAGGGCGCCCGTACATCGTGGAATGAGGCGTGGATGCTCCACCCTCCTGGCGGGTTGGCCTGGCTCCCGATCTTGCGCCTCCCGTGCGACACAAACACTTCGCCGTGGATGCGCATGGTGCTCGGGAGATCTGCCCGCTTGCGGTGGACGATAGTGCTCAGGGACACACCCCCACAGTCGAAGACGTGAGTCTCCGTGACCTCTGCAGCATGCGGCCACGGTGGCACCGCCATCGCCATGGCCCAACGCGCCTTCTCTCTCTCTCTCTCTCTCTCTCTCTCTCTCTCTAGACGAAATGGATTCTGCTATCTCCCCCCGCAACATGGATTTCTTATAGGCGAAGGAGCGCAGGGATGCCTGAAGAGATATGGATTAGGTTGAAAATTTTCCTTTTTTGCTCCCCATAATTAATGTCGGTGAAGACTGGATACAGTTTAGAGACAACTAATGCTTTAATTTGTTTCCAAGATAAGCAGGCCATCGTAGCTTGAAGCCTTGGAGCGAGGACAGACCATAAACGACACCTTCAGTCTCCGCGTCTTCAGTATCTTCACAAGTGTTCAGCCTGTCACTGCGCGCAACTGCGCCAGCGCTGCCGAGACATCCACATTGAGCCGGTGTTTGGTCCAGCTCGACTGCGCCATAGCCCGAGCTTCACTTCCCTGCACTGAAACATCGATCGGTTGATTTCCTTGCCACAGGTAATGCTCGTGTGCCCTCTGCGGCATTGGTCTTGTCAGCAGGTCTTCTCAGGTGTATAGTACTTACTACCACCTGAGCTCAGTGCATAGCACTTACAAGGCAGTGGCCGTTCCTTCCATTCCAGGTTGCATAGCAATTACTGGGAACCTGAAGCACAGCATCAGGAGGAGGAAGTGCGCACTAGATAGATACCTCATGATGAGAAGGGACATACCATTTCAACCGTAAAACATGGAATATAAGGTGTCTTCTGCTGGAGCTAGGAATGTCAAGTCGGTAAGCCAAATAACAAATCATCTCTGTGATATTGTAACGACCATAGTACCTGGAGTTGGAGGACAGTTTATGCTTTTGCTCGTCTAACGACAAATGACTGAACGTATGCTTGCAGCTTAAGGAAAACTCTGGTGGCAACAGTGAATGAACGTGCAGTTCTGTTTTTGCCTACCTATGGATTTCATGCGGCAATGAGACTCGAACAATAACGTATGCTTGCACCTTTGTACACTACTGGAATTTCCTCACACGCCGAGTGCCCAGCTCTTCGCGAAGAACCAAACAACGGGCACTCAGTAAAGCTAAGTAAGCCTAGAGGAAGACTCGGCAACAGATGTTGGTTGGCAAACACAGGCATTCACAGATAACCTGTGCAACACACTCAGCAAACACCCTTTTTGCCGAGAGCCAAACAGCGATCGCACGGCAAAGTGGTGCCACATACCACTTCCAGGAGTGGATAACGGCTCGGTGACGGTGGCACTGCTCTGGCGAGAGCCCGTGGTTTGGCTCCTATTTCCTTGCGTTATTAATTTGGCCGTTTCCGTCTATGTGAGAGCTGAGTTACAACCACCTCGCTTAAGGATGAGTAGTAGAACTAGTTGGATAGTCCAGAAGTAGTGAGCTTTGGTCTTCATTACACTCTGGTTAAGGATGTGGACTGTAACTATGAATCTTCACCTGTTCTGGGTAGAGAAGGTTCATAGTGACAGTCAATATTACTAGCAATAGTGATGGATGTCGGCGCTTTTTGTTAATTCAATTAAATTTTCTTTGAATTTTTCGTCTGTATGAGAGCAATGATCCAACCGTTTAAATCCAAGGAACATCATACGATACCGGAAATCAGCCCTTGTAGGGTGTGGTAAAAGTGTGAGGCCGCTTGTAAACTGCATCATCTCTCTGGGTATCGAGAGGGAACGTGTCGGGTTTGTAAAGGAAGTGCGGGTCATGTTCCTTTGTTGGCCTCGAAACTTCTCATGCTCTCAGTGGTGGCCATCGAATGACATGTGCCAGGCCCCCGCATTTTTTGGACTCGCCTGCAATATTTTAGACATTTATTGCACTGCTAGGGTTTCAACGCCAGGAATTACAGATCAACAAGGCGGCACATGAAATCATGCCCAAAATCGGCATGAAAAATTCTATGTGATGTCCTTGCAACATGTGCAGGCCTTGTGCAGACGAGGGACGGGCAGGCCCAGCTACCAGTGGCGAAATTATCTCGACGGCATGCCTGAACCAACTGTTAATTGGAAAATCGTATGATGCCAAAAATCCTCGGGAGGTGGTGCGGTGTCCCCACATGGCCTCTGTTGGGTGTGGTAAAAGTTTGGCCGTGTTTCGAATAGGCCTGACCTGAGGCTGCTTCTAAGCTACACCGTCTCCGAGGTAGTCTCTAGGTATCGAGAGGGAACATGTCGGGTTTGTGAAGGAAGTGCGGGTCATGTTGCTCCGTTGGAATCAAACTTCTTGTGCTCTCAAAGGAGACCATCAAATGATATGTGCCTGGGCGTTGCATTTTTCGAACCCGCCTGCAATATTTGAGACATTTATTGCACTATTAGGGTTTCAACAGCGGAAATTGCAGATCTGCAAGGTGGCTCATGAAATCATTCCCAGAAGCGGCATGGATAATCTTATACGATGTCTTTGTGACATGTGTTCGCCTTGTGCCGATGAGGGAGGGGCAGGCTCAGCCACCGGGGGACGAAATTACCTCGGCGACATGCCTGATCCTACATTTTAAATCCTCAAAGAACCCTATGATGACGGAAATTCTCGGGAGCTGGCACGGCATAATCACATGGCTGGTGTGGAAAATGTTTGGGTGCGTTTCTAATAGGCCTCACCTCACGCCGCTTGTAAACTACACCATCTCTTAGGTACTCTCTAGGTATTGAGACAGAACGTGTCTAGTTCGTGAAGGAAGTGTGTGTCATGTTGCTCCGATGACCTTGAAACTACTCGTGCTCTCAAACGAGGCCATCGAATGACAATGATACAGTTATTGCACGGTTAGGGTTTCAATGTTGGAAATGGCCGATCTGGAAGGCGGCACATGAAATCATGCCAGAGGCGGCATGGAAAATCCTATGTCTTGTCTTTGTGACATGCATGGCCTTGTGCAAACGAGGGAGGGGCAGGCCAAGCCATTAGGGGTGAAATTACCTCGGCGACATATGTCTGATCCAACCATTTAAATTCTCGAAAAATCATATGATGTCGGAAATCCTCGAAAGCTGGCGTGGCATCATCACATGGTCCCTGTAGGGTGTGGTAAAAGTTTTGGGGCCTTTCGAATAGGCCTCACCTGAGGCTGCTTGTAAACTATACCATCTCCGAGGTAGTCTCTGGGTATTGAGAGGGAACATGTTGCTCCGTTGGCCTCGAAAGTTCTCGTGCTCCCAAGGAAGGCTATCGAATGACAAATGCTAGGCCCCTACATTGTTGGGAGTAGCCTACAATATTTGGGATATTTATTGCACTGCTAGGGTTTCAGCGCTAGAAAATTGCAGATCTGCAAGGCCGCACATGAAATCCTGTCGAGAATCGGCATGGAAAATCCTATGTGATGTCTTTGTGACATGCATTGGCCTTGTGAAAATGAGGAATGGGAAGGCCCAGCCACCAGGGGGCGAAATTACCTCAGCCGCATGCCTGATCCAAAAGTTTAAATCCTCTAAAAATCGTATGATGTAGGAAATCCTCAGGAGTTGGCATGGCGTCATCACATGGGCTCTGTATGGTGAGGTAAAAGTTTTGGCCTGTTTCGAATAGGCCTCACGTTAGGCCGCTTGTAAACTACACCATCTCCGAGGTAGTCTCTGGGTATCGAGAAGGAACGTGCCGGGTTTCTGAAGGAAATGTTGGTCCTGTTGCTTCGTTGGCCTCAAAACTTCTTGTGATTTCAAAGGAGGCCATCAAATGACACATGCCAGACCCCCCTCCCATTATCCGGACCCACCTGCAATATTTGAGACATTTATTGCACTGCTAGGGTTTTAGCGCCGGAAATTACAAATCTACAATGCGGCACATGAAATCTTGCTCAGAAGCGGCATGGAAAATCCTATGTGATGTCTACGACATGTGTAGGCCTTGTGCAGATGACAGAGGGGTAGGCCGGCCTATGGGGTGGAATATAACTAGATGATATATTTTATGTAATATTTGTTAGATTTGTTAGGGTTTGGTGTGCATAGTACCTTGTATGTTCTAATATTGATACTGACATGTTATCCTTATTAATGCTTCATAGTACGGCCCGAGTGCCATGATTTCAGACCTGGACCATTTATGTTTTCATAAATATACATGTGTTTTGGATCATATCTGCAAATTGTCTGCGCCTCTTATAGTTCTAATTTCATTATTTTTAGTGAAACCTCAAAACTACAGTCCTGATTTTATTTATTTAAATAAAATAGCATGCCGTCGTCCTCACAAAGAACAAAGAGTCACTCTTCGTCCATGTCGATCATGAAGAGGCCCTTTTCGTCCAAGCATGGGCGACGACGCCCTTTTCTTCCACGTGTGTGCCAAAGAGGCACTCTTCTTTCCCGCCCAAGTCGAAGAGGCACTCTTCATTCTAACTAGTCACACATAGTTCTTCTACCCCATGTAGCCACACGATTGTACATCTCTTGTGCACACTAGAGCCTCTCCTAGTCAAACCATCAAGCCACCGGGATCACATCAATGAGGGGAATCCATTGAGATGAAGAGTCATTGGAACTCTACACCATGAGATCTTATTTAATCTTTCAATCTACCTCGATCATCGCAAGAGACACATCACGCTCGGTGAGAAATTTCGCAATTAATTGCACAAAACTACTTGTCTAGAAGCCGCCAAGCTTGTCAGCATTGCCCCTCTTTATATTGTTGTAATCATCAGAGTTGGCAACATCTAGTTCACATCACGGATGGCATGGATAATGGTGCGCGCGATCATTGACAACAATAGGACGAGGCACAATTCTAAGAAGTTGGCAACTAACAGATAAGTAGATGGATGAGAGTAATTGGAAAACATCTCACTGAGCATGATGTAGGCTTGCGATGATCGATGTAGAATTAAAGGCAAAATTTATGTTCCATAATGCATGATTCGAGCTATTCTTTGTCCTAATGGATTGTCTTCATCAATACGGTGTTGATGGTGTGAGCGTTCAGTCAAGGGAGCTTCAGACTGGCATGGACGTGGGTTTGCTAGACGTTATTGTAGTTGCACTGTTTTCGTTCAGACTTAGAATTAAAAGTGCCTTCTTAGTTTTGTTGAGAATGGAGAGTGCATTTTTGCCCCACAGATGGATGAGAGTCACTCTTCGTTTGTTACGAGGACTATAGTTTCGAAATTTCATAAAAAATAATATTATTCAGAAAAATCTACATTGTTGCTATCTTTACGGTACGTTGTACATGGAAACTCTTAACTATTTTTTATTCTGATGTTTCATTGCAATCCAATTACAATCACTACATCGATTTGGCAATTCCCTCAAGCAAGTATTTGTTCCCATATGTGATTAAATTGACAACTCAAGAGTTGTTCCTAAGGCGTATAAATAATCTTTGGATCATCTTGTGTCGAATCAATAAATTATGGTTCTGATACTTACCTCAAAGACTTTGGCGAACCCCTACACTTTTTTTACCATGGAGGTCCCCTACACTTGTCGGCTATCACTCCTTTAAGAGGAGCCTATTGCCGTGGTAATTGTCTTCACAAGTTTTAACTTGTTGTGGACATGTGGATAATTTTTTCTTATTACTGACAATCATCCAATATAGCATAGTAGATAATTTCAAATCAGTTCGGTCATAATTTTGTTGTCTTGCAGGCACATAAATATATCATGGAGGCCTAGAGGGAGTGGGGACTCGTTGCAGTTACGTACTTATGGGTCAGTTACAATGAAAGCTCCTAACACAATTTCTATAGCGAAGATGATTGGAGAAAAAAGATTCCTATATTGTATCTATATTTTAGAAAAAAATTATGCTCACTAGTTGTAGATGAAAACATCTGCATCTCTTATATAACTATGTTGATATTTTTTGTGCTGTCCCATTATGTCATTGAAATTATGAGTTGTGCATGTATGCAGGTGTTTTCTTGCATCTATATCTCTATTTAAGCTCTATTCCTTAAAACTCAAGTTGTGTCAATTTGCATTGTCATTTTAACAAGGTTTTAGACAATCCAATATTCTATGAGATCACTTTCGTTTTGTCTGAATCACTTGAATTACTACAAGGAGACGAGGTTTCTGGCCCAGCCAGAGGGGCTGGCCAGTCTCCTGCATTACTCATGTGTGAGACTCCGTATGAGGACCTCCTTCCCTTTTGCTCTGCCCACTCTTTGTTCAGTGTTAGAGCTGAGGATGATGATTTCAAATGGGTAATTATCCTAGGATGTCTTGCATGCACAAAAAAATACACCATACACTTGTTTCAAATACAATGGGCAATGATAGAAATTTGAGCATAATGCACCAAACCAAAAGCATCATGATGCTCACATTTTTTAAGAAAAAGCTCTGTCTTCATCGGGGTCATGCTAGAACCACCAAAGCCAGCGAGTTATGGGTATCTCAAGGTATTATCGATCATGTAGTTCAATTTTTTGGGACAGCACAAGCTATTTTGACTAAACCCATTGTATTTATGATACTCAGATAGTTCTCTTGTTCTCTTGTTAAATATGGAAATGGCGTTGTCTTGTTAAACACAAAAAAAATGTCTATCAGTTGTAAAATACTAGGAACTTCTATACGTTTTATCCATTCCTAGGGGATTTGCCATGACTAAACAAGTACCAAAGGGATCCAAAGGCGACTGATTCTTAAATTCTTGGTGGTTGTCATAGACATACTGCATGTTTGGGTGACATTACTATAGTTGACAGTGTTTGTTAGTCATTGAAGTGCTTTAGTCAATGGTTTTATGCATGTGTTCTGTCCACTTCCAAATGTTTTTTCTTATTATGTCACAAAAGTAACCCATAACTACCATTATGACAAATTCTCTCATACTGATGCTACAGATTGCAAGCTGCATATTACCGACGAATAAACATTCAAGCTCTAAATAAACTACTCCCTCCGTCTAGGTGTGTAAGTCATCCTACGAAAACCAATCCCAAAACACTTAGGCACGGTGCATTAACTTCTACCTCGTTTCTTGTTTCTTGACATATCAACCAATAAGAGATGAGGGGTGTGCATGTTGCTAATGACTTGAGACTGCCAAACACGACATGCAGTGGTTAGTTCATTGCATGCAATGCTATTAATTAGCAAATAAACATTAAGATCTCTCGTTTTTCCCTCTTCCTTGGTCACGGTGCACAACCTAAGATGACTTACTCACCTAGACGGAGGGAATATTAAAGACAGAGACGATGGAATCAATGGTGAAGTTTGATCCTCCCTAGAGGTTAAATCCTAGCCTCCACCAGCCCTCTGGAATAAACAACAATGATGGTGGCGCTTCCACCTCTAGAAACAATCATTCATAAGTAGGAGTCGTAGTGAATATATAGCGAGGAGTCCCCAAGAGAGAGCTGGGAAAGGCTAGGTGGGCCCTGACGCCCTGTGCAGGCGCCCTAGGGAGGGTGTCTAGGGGCTCTAGGCACATCCCAGACAAATCTCGAAGTCCTTGTGGGTCCTTATGATGCACATATTCTCCCGCTATTTTAATTTTACTTTTGTTCGACATTTTTTCGCACAAATTGATAACTTATTCTCATGCCTTAATTACAAATTAGTTTTTCTTATTTGTATGAAGCGAGAACATATGATTCAATATTGTTATTTTTTGTCTTATTATCATGATTTAATTATCATATATTTCCTTGAAGACTGTATGATCAATTTTTTTAATTATATTTATTATCTTATAGTCTTCACATATAATTATATGTGTATGTGTGTGTGTGGTGTACAATGCTACGTATGGACACATACACATACACATATAATTAATTACCACATATAAGTATTTGAAATGAGTAGATGATGTACATGGTAAGCTACGTGGGAACAAGACTCGTTTTCCATGTTTTGTCCTCTCAATTGTACCAACAATAATCTACCACATTGGTAGAGGATGTACTTGTAAGAATACCTATGTGTTGCAACAGAAAAATAATATGTGTAGAGATCATGGAAAATACACGAATGCACATGTCGAGAAGGATCAATATGTCATGTGTGGTTTGCGACCAAAACATGACAAATGACTACTCGGAATGGTAGGGCAAAAAAGAAAGGACACGCTGCCTCAAAGAAGAAGGCTCGTGTTGCTTGTACAAGTAGCAGTGCTCCTCCTACCAAGAGTTGTTATTTCTTTGAAATAATTCCCCACAGCAATAGTTTAGCCAGAGACACCAAAACAATCTGATTCTGATTCAGAGACAAAGAGATGTTGAGGTGTGCCGAGTATCGCCAGAGCTTTCCCTGTCGCCACTTAGGGATGTTGCGTCTTTTGGGTATTGAGCATGCGTGCTCGGTTTGGCCAGTTGGTCATGTAATTTGAACTTTCATTTGGGACAGCAAACCTGCGTCCTTGTGCTATGTTTTAAGTACCAGTGACTCTACTTGTATTGGTGTCTTTATTAATTTAAAGCCCGATGCCTGTGGCTTGTTCATTCTAAAAAATAAATGCTAATAGGGAAGTGGTAGATAAAATATTATGACGTCTATATTTTAACATATTCCTAGCATTTGACCTGTTAGATAATAAGAGCCATCCAAAGATATTTTGCTTCACTACTATCTTGGAATTCCAAAATTCATTTGAAGGGTTCAAGCAAATTTTGTAGGACACTTAACTCTAACGAGCGTCCCCACAAACAAAAACTATGACGAGGGTAGAAATAAGACTACTTGCGCTAATGAGGGAAGCATAGAGCAATGCTGTACTAACGGAAGTGACCTACATTCAGAAAATAATATGGCACCCTAAACCTTAGAGCAAAAGATTTGCCTTGGTGTGTTCTATAGTAATGTAGTTCTAGTTGACAACACGCCTAGAAATAGAACATTATTCTTTCTTTCAAAATATTTTTGGCAGCAATAGTAAACACTAAATATAGTAGCTAGATCTCCATGGAAGCACACATTACCAATAAAAACCAAATCAATCCGATTCTGATTCACAAACTAAGATTTGTTTGAGGCGTGCCCTTTGAGTAATGCTAAAAGGGCGATGGAAGATAAAATGTTACTTGAGTCACGGACGCGACACCCAATATTATAACTTCTCTGTTGTCAGCACATTCCTTGTATTTAGTTCGTGATAATAATATCAATGCAAAGATCTTCTCCTTCATTACTGTCTTGGGTTTCCAAATCCGTATGAAGGGTTCAAGAAGATTTGGTAGCACACTTAACTCTGACCAGGGACCAAAAGTAGCACTAATGGGGGGAGGAAGAGTGACGTCGTACTATGAAAAGTGATGTACACACATAAACTAAAGAGTCACTCTAAACCATAGATGCAAAAGATATGTCTTGGTGCTTTCCCTAAGAAGCTTTAATTTGCATAGAACACCATGAAATAGAAGATTATCCTTTGTTTCCAAATATTCCAAGTAGCAATACAAACACATCACATAATATATCTCGCCGGAAGCTCACTTTAGCTAGACAAACCCAAGCAATCTGATTCCGATTTGGAGATCAAGAGTTGTTGAGGCATGCCCAGCAACTAGTTCTATAATGGAAGTGGAAGATAAAATGTCACTTCAGTTACACAGGAGACACGCCAAATCATTGTCGATATTATAACGTCTTCCTTTTAACAGGCTCACTATCCTGGTTTTCCCAATCCATTTCAAGAATTCAAGCAGAATGGTTAGCACAATCAACTCTAACGAAGGAAGAAAGAGACCTGCTAGCGTTAATGAGGGAATGGAAGAGCAACATCTTACTATGAAAAGCGACATACACTCACAAACTCCATTTTTACATAGAATACTTGTGCTTGCACTCTCTTTAGCAATAGGATACAGGGAATAAGAGAACCAACCGTAGGTGCCGGGTGATACTTGTTCCCCCATCCCATCAATTATCAAATATCAGGTTTCGTACTGCCTCTTATCCATCTTGATCATAGGAGACGTTCCCATGGTTGGCTAGGCAAATGTGGCGATTTTGTTAGTCATGAAGTTCCAAAGCTCCAACCTTTATGTGTTGGTGGTAACCAAAACCATGCTAGCTGCCACCGGGTGATATTTGTACCTCCAGCCATCAATTATCAAATAGTATCAGGTTTTGTACTGCCTCTTATCCATCTCGGCCGTATGAGGCGTTCCCATGGTTTTCTAGGGAAGTGTGTTGACTTTGTTAATGATGAAGCTCTAGAACCTCCAATCTTTATATGTGTTGTGGCCGTGATGTGCATGTGTGTGTTAAATCTATATTGTACTTCATGATTCTAGTACAGAATTAAAATAAAAACTGAATTTTATTGATAAAAACTTCGCCAATGTAATTTCAAGAGATTAGTCCTCCACTAAACCATATCATGCTATCAAAGCCAACATAATTTCTTATTTTATAGAATATCTTACATGAAATGCTCATCTTGGACTAGGACTTGAGATCTAATGACTACTGCTCATTGAATCCATCTTCAGCTAAGGAATAGAGGTAAAACACTAGTGCAGAACCGGGCTATAGCTCCGGTTCGTAAGGCCCTTTAATGCCGGTTCTGTAACCGGCACTAAAGGATGGGACTAAAGGTCACCCCTTTAGTACCGGTTCTGCACGAACCGCCGATAAAGGGCCACCACATGGCACGTGCCAGCGCCGAGGGCAGGGAGCCCTTTAGTACCGGTTGGTAACACCAACCGGTACTAAAATTTTGGGGGGGTTTTGGTTTTATTATTTATTTTTCCTTTAATTTTGTGTTTTTCATTTAATTTTTTTTCGTTTGCTGGTATTTTACGATACTACATATTGTACACGTTATGCATATATATAAATAGAATTTTTCATAGAACCGATCATATATATATATATATAGACACACACACATAGGCAAAATTATGGATATGAGAACGTACTGTGGTCCGAACTATTGCTGCCGTCGACGCATGCGAGGAGATCCGTGCTGAGCAGCTGGCCAAAAAGTGCGGTATGATTCTTTGGTTTTCTGCGAGCTTATTGCATGTCTTTTTCTGGCATGGATGCAGCCTTCCCTGAACTCGCGCAGAGTGGCAGCGTATGCCTCGGCAGAAAGTGGTCACAAGCGCTGCAGAGCGGAATCTCATTCCACAACAGAATATGGTAATTATGGGGATGTTTGGTTTCCAGCCTAAGGTTGCCACGCCTAACTTTTGTCATGCCACAACAGTTTAGGTATGTGTTTGGTTCATTGCCACACTTGTGGCTTGTCACACTTTTCTAGTTATATGGCCCATATGTCATAGGATCATTTTTTTGCCAAATCTTGCCACACTTGTGGTGGTCATTTTGTTAGCCACACTTTGCCTAAGGTTAGTCGTGGCCAAGGTTTTGGATCCCGAGCGGACCTTTTTTCTCGTGGGGCACCGGAATTTGCGGTTACCACGGTAACCACGAAATTCCGGAAAAAATTCGGACGAAATTTGAAATCAAATTTTAAATTCAAATTTTTTGTGGTAGATATAGATAAGTTTACCAGTCCCGAATATCATGGGCGCTTCACTGGCCTAGTTGCTATTCAGCCGCAGCTACCACTTGGGTAGTAGTCGCGAGTTCGAGCCCTGGTTGCCCCACAATTTAGCAGTATTTTTAACTTTTGCATCCTGAAAAAGAAAATAAAAAGTGTAAAGTGATTGTGGCAAAGTTAGTCACGAACCAAACAGGTCCTATGTTTCGGGAACGGATTCTACCTCAGGCCAACTCCACCGCGCGACCCCAAACGGACGTCCGTTTTGTCCGGTTTCGGTCCGTTTGGGTAGGGGTTTGGGGTCGTGTCCGGGCCTGTCCTGGGATGCGGTGGCCGTGCGCCCAGCGTGCGGCCGCATCCATTTGCCTTATCCTGTCCGCGTATATTTCTTTGCAAGTCCTTAAACTTTTTTTATCATTCATTTTCAGTACATAACAATACATCATCACATTTTGACTAGTAAAACAAGGCCAAAGAAAACAAGAACCACAAGAATACATTTGAGAAGATACCCAACTTCCATAACTGCTCCCTTGAGTTGGGTTAGCGCCTTCTCGATGCACTCATTGTTGATCTGTGGAGGAGGCACGACATTGCCCCCCTCCTTTCTTCTTCAAGCCAGAAGTCGATGTTGCTTACTCACACGTAGTATCGTGCCTTGTTGCTTCTTCGCACGTAGTATCGTGCCTAGACTCTAATCTAGCAACAAATGTACTTGTCTCATCTAAAGCTTCTAAGCTAGCTAAAAGTGCACGAACATGCACTACATTTCGCTCTATCAACATATCGATGTACTCTTCTTCCCAATACCAAAACTTGCATCCGGTCTACACAAAAAAACTTAAAGTTAGCACCACTAGTCTAATCCAAGAGCACAAACATGCACCGAAGCTAAAAGAGCACATACCCCATCGTTTAAGCACTTGATGAACACCCACCCGGGATGCTCCGGCGTTGTAGACACACGGCGCACGACCACCCTTGGGCAGTGGTCGCACTTGATGAGGGGCAACGGTGCGCCGACGAGCTTTTGGGCAAGCACCGAGCCCGGCCGGCCGCCATTCACGTATCTGTCGGCGGACCACCAGCGGTGCAGATCCGAGCGGCTAGAGGACGAGCCACTGCCTGCATGTGGCCTTGCGGCCCTGCAAGGGCCTTCCGGCAAGGTGCCCGGCTAGTCCATGGCGCCGCCCGGCCTCCCATAGCCGGGCGAGCTCAAGACCGACCGGATCCGCCCCAAATCCGGCCGGCGGGTGCGCAAACAAGGTGGCCGTGCTTGGGTAGCTCGGCGGCGACGAGAGGAACGGGCTGGGCAAGCGCGCGTCCGAGGTGCACGGCTGCAATGGCAGCGGGCGGCCGGCGGCGGCGAGGGGGAGAGAGAGGGGAAGAGTGTGGAAGAGTGGGGTGGATGCGGCCGGAGGGAGGAGGGGGGCGGATAGAAAAAGGCCCGTCCTGTGCCACCGACGGGCGGGCCAGGGGAGGACACGCGCAGACGACCCGCGCGTCCGCGTGGTGTCCGTTTCACCCCAAAAGCGGCGCAAACTTGGACCGCGGATGGGTCGAAAGCGGACACAAAACGGACAAAAATCCGTTTGCGCCTGCGCGCTGGGCCGCCTCCTTTGTCCCTTTTACCCCAAATGGACCGGGGCGGACAGGATAGGATCGCGCGGTGGAGTTGGCCTCACTCCCCGCTCGTGCGCAGCCCCACGCTGTGCTCTTTCTCTTCTCCTCTGATAGCCTCCCCCACCCCACCACGCCGACACTTTTTGTAGCACCAGTGGACCAGTGCCACTGCCTCGTCCTTTTCCACCACCTCCCGCTCCCTCGTCCCCTACCTGTCGCCTCCACCACTCGAAGCGTCGGAAACCTCTAGCGAGATCTGCATGGGCAGGCGGACGTCGACGGGCAGGAGCACTTACCAACGTGCTCCTTCTCCTCGTCTGCTACCTTCGTCGAGAGCCGCGTGACGGCCACCTGCGAGCGCGGCTGCAGCCCATGCATCCATGGTGTCCGTCCATAGCCTTGCGAAGGCCACCACAAAGCCAGGAGGCGCGGGATCCACACCTCCAACAAGCAGTGCTCTCCACCACACGGTGTTGATCGGAATATGAGCCGGCTAGCCCGAGGCGAACTGGACGATGCGTGCACACCGAGCGACCACGGCGTCGGCTGCTTACTCAGGCCAACCAGCACGCGTGCAGGCAGCGTCGGTTCACCATGGTGGGGAGGAGCGGCTGTGTTGGGGAAAGGATTAATCTTTTGAAAGTTTTTTTAATATTCGGAAAGTTTGATTAGTGAATCTCTGATGGAAATTTTGAGCTCTTTTTCTGGTCATGGCTGAAGCACTTTTAATTTCTGAGGAGATTTAAATATGAATAAATATTATAAGTGAAACACTGTAGAAACTGTTAACAAACTGTCATCTGAATCAACGCATATTGAGTTTGACCTCTGTTGCCCATGTTATCTGAATGTACGCACAAGTTCTCTGAATAACCGTCTATTCGATGAAAGTTATCAGAGTATGATGTAATCGTACTTCATTAATGATTAGTGCTGAATTTCATCAATGGTACTTTCGGTGATATTTTCAGAATCTTTGATTCAAAAAATGTAAATGCGTGCCATGGTCTAGAGCTCGGTTCAGAAAGTTTAACTGGTCCTGTGGTCCTGCTACCGGCCGGCGCAGGGGAGAGAATGCCACACTGCATAGAGCCACACACAGAAAGGTTGAGACTGCATTTTCCTCTTCGGTAAGAGTTCACGAGCATTGATGAACAATACAGGGTTGACTTGGGAGACCATGTAAAAAAAACACACACAACTGACCAGTGTTTCAGGCTCTGAGAGCACGCACGACACATTATGCAGCACTGGCTACCCTGCCACCCGCTCTAGAGTTTGACCTCTGTGCTCTTTTGTATTTTTCGTAGAGAATGGCCATCAAATAAAAACTCGATACACAACTAATAGTTTGTTTGCTTGAAGCTAGTTGTTAAACGACAGTAAAGCTCACATGTTATATGTTTGGTCAAAATTTAATCTGGTTTATAATATTGCCATTTATGCCTTTTGGAAACCACTAATTGATTATTTATCAAATTCAAACTAAAAATGTTTTAACTGGAAAATCTGGTTTATAATATTGCGAAGAACCGACGTCCCACCTCCATGGAACCGAAATATTCTTTATGAGGAACCATCATCCATCCTACTCGGAAGCCTATTTTAAAACCGAACCGAAAAACCATACCGAAAATAAACCGAACCGAACCGATTTTTTTGTTTTTATGGTTTCTGGTTTCGGTATGGTATGAACTTTTCATACCGATTTGAACTTTGGTTTTTATGGTATATACCGAAAAACCGAATGGTTAACCGAATAAACCGAAGTAAAAGATAAATTTATATTTCTTGAGATGAACAACCGTACAAGTTGTCATTTTTCTTGTACATGAGTCAAATTCACTACTAAGCACCTACATTTTTCATGTAACATTGTCATTTTTTTCTTTTTAAAATGCTAAGCACGTCCATAACCATCAACAGATGAATCAATGCATGCATATATACTTATATATATAGTCATATACTATTTGTGTAAAATAGAATGTGTTTTGAGTCATAAATTTGCAAATTATTATTACGTCATTTTCAAATTCGCGTCAACTTTGGTTTTTATGGTATATACCGAAACCATACCGAAATAATTTGGTATATACCGAAACCGAACCGTATTTTAATTTCATACCGTATTTACCGAAGTATTAATACCGTACATACCGAAAAACCGTATAAACCGAATCATGTAAACCGAATAAACCGAACGCATAGGGCTAACACGGGGTGTCACTATGAAGAACCTTCAACACAAAACTAGGAACTGAAATTTTCATTTGCGAAGAACCGACGTCTCACCTGCACGGAACCCCAAACATTCTTTGTGAGGAACCGGCATCCATCCTACTCGAAAGCCTACGACACGACACTGGGTGTCACTATGAAGAACCCATAAATATAAATAAGATTAGCAAACATCGGCAAGCCAAAGCCTATAATTAGACAGAGAAAAAACGTGTTTTTGATTTCTACTTGATCAGTTCAATCGGATCCAAGAGCGTAAAGAGAAACACTATCATGATTATACAATCCAAAATGGAAGCAAAACTTCTTCAGATTTAATGTTCAAGCAGATCAACTAGAAAACATCGCGTCATTACAAATAGAACTGGAGTAAGAGTAACAAATTCAGCGAGGTACAGACATTGTTTAAGGGTGCAACAACTTGGCATGTTCGCCTTTTAAGGGTACAACAAGAATAGGAAAATCATAGGTTAACATTGATAACTTTGCATTACGGAAGACGACGAGGTCGTTTGTAGGTTGTATTGCCGCCACAAGTTGATTCATAGTGTGTGCCCATGCCGCACTTGCCACATCGGACCTTCTTTGGGGGTTTCTTTGGTTCATCACTTAGCGGACAAGACACCTTATTGTGTCCATGCTCATTGCATATGCTGCATCTGCGTCTAGCAGGAGTTTTTCCGCTGGAGCTTGGAACTTTGGACTGACGAGATGCAGTAGCAGTTGCACTAGCGAAACGAGCTGTGAGAGGTGTAGGTGATGCAGATGCCATCAAGCGAGTTGTCTGAGCTTCTGAAGTTTCCACATGCACTGGATCCTCGTCAAACCGGTCCTGTCCATCATCCCCGGAACCATCCAAGCAAGATTCTCGTACATAGTTATCTTCAGAGCCGGAGCCGTCATTTTGATCTAGTAGTTTCAAGAACTCACAATCTTCAGTAAAATGATCTTCTGATCCGCAAACAGAGCATGCATCCTTAGATTTTTCGACCGCACGCTCAACTACCGATTTCATTCTCTTTGATTTGGGGCGGCCACACTATGGTCTCTTCTCTGGATTTTTTCGATAAATGGTGCTTTTTTGTTGACTCATAGTATAGCATCGAGGGATACAATCATAATGAGTACACACCCGGCCTCTGCACAACTAGGATGCACACAGCCAACACAACACACGCACCCACACGATCACTTCGGCAAAGAGCAAAGTCATAAAAGACCAAAGCTATACCTAGGTGGAGAAAAGAAAACCCGAAGAATTGAAAGCAACGATAAACGGTATACAGCAGTGACCATCGGCGTCAACCATCTCTTCACAACACAAGGGCTATGAGAAAGGCTCTTCAAAAGCGACGCCTCCAGGAAGGGAACAACGTTCAAGCGCCGCCATCGTCGAATCCAACCACACCAAGGTTAGATCAAGGGTTTTCACCCTGAAGATGTTGTCTAAGCCAATTCCGAGCAATGCCTCCATCAGGGTAACGACGCAAAAGAACGCCGCGATTGCCAGATATGACCAACTAGGATCAAACCTATGGTTTTCACCACGGTGCTCGAGACTAGGTACTACAGAAGTACCACCCAATCGAAGTAGTCTTGTGTCGTCTCCTCCACTTTCCTCGATCCCAGTAGTTGCATATGCGCATGGTCCTTGTGACGGGGGATGTCCACGCCCGTACGAGCAAGCTGACAAGACGAGACAAGATCTTCTCTCGCCACCATCTGACGAAGACTTTGACGGGGAAGAAGGACTGTCGGCACCACCAAAATCCCGGGATGGGGACACTCTGAAGGCCTACACCATCCTCACAAGTAGCACTCCACGAGCTGCCACTACCTCCGCCGTCCTCACCAGTGGACGCAGATCATCTGAAGCTCTTCAGGTAACCAGTCTAGCCCACAACCACACAGCAGCTTGTGGACCAGATTCACGGCCGAACCTGAGGGAACAACCACCATGAGCACTACGCACCAACGCCAAAAATGCACCCATGGAGCAGTGGCCCTAGCATGGATGTGCTCTCTGGTTGGATGCATCGGAGGAAGTCACAACAGAAGACGCAGAAGAGCAACATATGTGCATGCTCCAGTCGTCCTGTCAACAAAGATGAATGCGTCACGACTCACGAGCTTCCATGGTGCCGAACTAGTTATCCCAAGCCATGCTTCCGTCAGATACGTGGAGCGCCGGAGCCGCTGCTGCAGCATCAACCTTCACAGCCGCCAGCCGCCATCTGCATCTCGTCAAACACGTTGCCCAAAGATCCACGGGAACGGAACCTGGCCGCCGCCTTCAGCCGCCCGGGCAAGGCCCGATGACGCCGACCGGCGGCGGCGAGGGGAAGGCGCACAGGGACGGCGCCAGAAAAAGCGGATCGAGCGCCGCCCGAGTCGCCCAGGCGGACGACGCGGGGGCACACTTGATTGTTACTAGATTGAAAAGCTTCGTCTCTTCTCTGGATAGAGAGCTGTAACATGATCAGCAGGTTGAACATCACTAAAGTTGGGCACATTGGGGTTTTGTGATGCAGCCTTGCTGTTCCCAATCTTTGTAATTGGCTGACTAGTCTCAGATTCTGAAGCAGCCATGGCTTTCAGTTCTTTCTCAAGCGAGAGCAACTTCTGTACTGCGTGATTGAAAAGAGGCACTGATAGATTACCTGCCTTTACCACCTGCAGTGCACGCACATACAAAATATTATGCCTGAAAGTTTTGGAAACCCCAATGTATGAATCTGTCTGATAATTCTTGATATGATCAGGTAAAATGTCCCGGGCATCTCTAGTCCACCGCTTCATCACATAATGAGTCGGAAGGCGAAGAACACCAACATGAATCATTACCTAGCGAAATTAAATAATTAATAAGGAAAAACAAAACAAGGTACAATATGAATATAGGTACTTACTCTCAGAGCGTGCCGGCAGAGAAGCCCCATGTGCTCATACATGGCACACTCGCAGTTGTAAGTGTCACTTTCGCGGTCAACCATAACCACATAGCTTACTTTGCACCAGTGTGCACGGTGATCTGAGTCAACATGTTGCACGACAACACGGCCATCCACATTCGGACCTTTCACGACGTAACTGCCTACCTCATACAGCTCAACAGAAAACAACTTGAACACAACACGAGTATAGACATTGGAGGCGTGTCTCTCGTTGGGCACATTACTATGCAACACCTTGCCATCCTACAGACCAAAATGCATTCAGTAAGCTAAGCACACAATTTTCATTGCTAGTCAGATAATTTATGAATGCCATTCTTTACTGTACTGTCGAAAAGTAAGAAGAAAACCTTTTTTGTATGCGCCATTTCAAAGTCCTCTTCTTCGCAACGAGAGGCTATTAGCTTGTTATACTGCATCACAAATCTGTTGAGCGGTGCTGATAGTGATACATAAGTTTTAAGAACGTTATTCATGCATTCATTCCCTTGTGTGCTGGACATTTTGGCACAAAAATTAGAACTAAGATACGGCTTGGCCCATTTATCCCTGCAGTGAAACACATCCTGCATGTACCTGTTTTCCTGTAGTCCATAGCTAGAAACCAGAAACAGCCATCCAGATTCAAACTCCTCTACAGTCATCATCTCGTTGGTTAGATAGTTGTAATCTATGCGGAATGGTGTACCATTCTTGTACAAGGTCCCAAGTTTATCCTTGATATTTTTTCATCACGTGCCATTTGCACCAATGGTGAGCAGTAGAAGGCATAACATCAGCAATTGCACGCTCCATCTGCAAGCATTGATCTGCAAAAATTTCTAATAAGAGATTTTGCATCGACATGTATGAGCATATTGAACATATAGATGCGCGAAGCTAGCCATTTTAAGAAAAAATATACCTGTGAGAATAGTTTAATTTTGGTGTTTTACCGCCGTTGGCATCAAGGAAGGTTGCAAAAGCCCACTTGAACGACTCTACAGTCTCCTCTCGCAAAACAACACAACCGAAAAGAGTGGACTGATAATGGTTGTTGACACCTACAAAAAGCCCGACAGGCATCTCATATAAATTGCTCTTGTAGGTTGTGTCAAATGTCAAAACATCATCAAACAACCAGTTAACTTGCACATTGTTTGAACGCATATGTTTGATGAGATCTCTCATCGAAGAATCAATGGCATTATGACATTTCCAGACTTTTTTCTCACCAACCGTTTCTGCCAGCTGTGGTTGTGAATCAAAACAACTCGAGAGAAAAACCAACCATCATTGGATGTCCTCTTCACTCGAACCATTGCTGGGCATTTGGTCCACGCGGACCTGGTGTTTCCTACATTGCTCCGCCCCTAGACAAACAAGTAACAACTAATTTTAATATCAAATAAATAGTCGAACTTGCTAGTTAATCACAGTAGAAAAGAGTTAAAACTCGAATGGCACAACAAGGATACGTCGCACGAGCAGAGGAAATCCTGATTGGTCTTGTATCTTGTTTTCTTTATCTCATACTTGTTGCCGTGTTTAATACCGAAACCCATCTCCCAGGAGTATGTGTTGTAGAACTGATAGGTTTCTTGTTCAGTTGAAAATATCATCCCTTCAGCGGGCTCAAAGACGATGCATGAACCTCGCTTATCGGCTCTATCCAGAGCTCTCCTGATGTAGTTAGAGCCATCTTCTTCAGGTTCTAGGCTGTGACTTTTTCCGGCCCGACCCCTGAACAAGCTTCTAGACATTTTGTCAAACAGTTTATGACAAAAAGATAATTTTTTCGGTAGATTAAAGACCTTTGACGTCGCTGGTAGCCCTCTAAACAGCCATCTTGAGCACGCTGCTCGCAACCAGTGTTTGTCGGATGTGGCACAGTGAATGGAGCGGAGGAGCGACAGCCGAAAGCAGCTTCGAGATCGACGGCACGAACGTCCCTACTGTTTTATGCGAATTTTTCAGTTGATGCCAAGAAAGTTTTCCAAGAAAGATTAGTTAAAATCTATGAACTTTTTTGGTTACCTTTCGTCATCGCAGCATGGATCTGAGCTGGACCCTTCGCCGTGCTGCGCGGCAGCAGATGGCATCGGTCGTGGAAGAGCAGATCGCTCTGACGGACGGCCGTCCATCCCCGGCGGGAGATCGTAGGGAGGTTGTGTCTCATGGGCCCTTGACAATATTAAGCGTGGTGTCAAAGCTGTTTCACGAACAAAAGACATATGGAGGAAATTTTGATGAGTTGTTAACCTGTCAAACTTTGACGTTTTGTACAAACAGATGGCGCATTGAACGATGGTAACAGTTTGCAGTTTTCGCTATCCACGCTTCGAAAGATGAGGTAATAGCACCAGCAGTCCCAGAACTTGCACTCGATATGATGAATTGGTCCAAAACTTGCAAAAGCCAACTATTGAGTCCCACAACTTGCACCCAATGTGCAAATCTAGTCCTAGCCAACCAGATGACGACAAGTGGTGCCTAGTCAGCACAGCCGGTCAACCCAACACACTTTGCATTTAGCCCCCTGGCCTATTCACTAATGAACCCGCACTACACCACCTTAGTTTAGCTGCCTGAATCACTAGTAGAAAAGGGGGCATTGGTCCAGGCCGGGTCAGCCCATTAGTCCCGGTTCAATCCAGAACCGGGACCAATGGGGGCATTGGACCCGGTTCGTTAGCCCCGGGGGCCGGCCGGGCCACGTGGGCCATTGGTCCCGGTTCGTCTGGACCTTTTGGTCCCGGTTGGTGGGACGAACCGGGACCAATGTGCCTTGCTCCTGGCCCACCACCATTTGTCCCGGTTGGTGGCCTGAACCGGCACCAAAGGCTTCCCTTTAGTCCCGGTTCAAGCCACGAACCGGACCAATTAATTGCCTATATATACCCCGCGAGCAGAGCACTCTCACTGCTCTGTTTTTCGTGGCCGGCGAGGAGAGAGCTTTGTGGTGCTCTAGCTCACCTCCTATGCACACGAGGTGTTCGATGGAATGCCCGAGCCACACTACTTAAGCTTTCTCCTCTCCAAGCTCCACCTCCAAGCTCCATTTTTCTCAATATTTGTCTAGGTTTAGCGGTCCGTCACGTCCCGTCCCCGTCTTCACCGCCGTCGATCGCCCGCGCCGATCTCGTCGCCGGCACCACCGTGGTGAGCCTCTTGTTCTTATCTTCTTTCTGAAAGGAAAAAAAACTCTTACTTGTATGTTTATATAGATACTTGTATAATTTTCTTACTTTTATTATTGCATCTTATATAGTGCGATGGTTTTGGTATCCGCCCCCGTCGGCCCTCGTCCTGTCTATGATTCAGATGTGGTATATATTATCTTTTCATAACTATTGGTTCATTTATTGTTTATGACAATTATGCCGACCAACGTGACATAGATTTTATTTATCTAGGAGGTTGTTGAACCGGAAATTCCAACCGACCCTATTGTCGAGAGGTTAAATTTAGTTGAAGAAGAAAACAATTTGTTGAAGGAAAAATTAAAAAATTGAGGAGGAGAAGATGATATTGGAGTTGCATGTTGCGAATGTCGTCGATGATCACAAGATCAAGATGGATGCAATGCGCTTGAAGATTAGAAAGATTAGAAAATATGCCATTCATACCGAGGCTTGGTATCATTATGCCGTTGGATCAGTTGTTACATTGGTTGCGATTATGATCGCATTTGTTTTCGCATTGAAATGTTTTACATAGTTTCAGTGTATGGTTTAATTAATTTAGATGCTCTGCAGAGCTTTATGTTGTTAGATGAGAACTATGTATGTACTTTGGTTTTAATGTGATGATGAACTTCTATTAATTTGGTCACTTAATTATCTATTCATGATGTTCTGTAATGATTTTTGACACACTTAATTATATATAATGCACGCAGATGAACCGGCAATGGATGTACGCTTCAAGACACACCTCCGAGTACATTAAGGGCGTGCATGATTTTCTCAAAGTGGCTGAGGCAAACAAGCAGAATGGTTTTATGTGTTTTCCATGCCCTATATGTGGGAATACGAAGTCTTACTCTGACCGGAAAATCCTCCACACCCACCTGCTTTACAAGGGTTTCATGCCACACTATAATGTTTGGTCGAGGCACGGAGAAATAGGGGTTATGATGGAAGACGGCGAAGAAGAAGAGTACGATGACAACTATGTGCCCCCTGAATACGGTGATGCTGTTGGGTAACGTAGTAATTTCAAAAAATTTCCTACGTACACGCAAGATCATGGTGATGGCATAGCAACGAGAGGGGAGAGTGTTGTCCACGTACCCTCGTAGACCGTAAGCGGCAGCGTTATGACAACGCGGTTGATGTAGTCGTACGTCTTCACGATCCGACCGATCCAAGTACCGAACGTACGGCACCTCCGAGTTCAGCACACGTTCGGCTCGATGACGATCCCCGGGCTCCAATCGAGCAAAGCTTCGGGGATGAGTTCCGTCAGCACGACGGCGTGGTGACGATGATGATGCTCTACCGGCGCAGGGCTTCGCCTAAACTCTGCGACGATATGACCGAGGTGGAATATGGTGGAGGGGGGCACCGCACACGGCTAAGGAACGATCCGTAGATCAACTTGTGTGTCTATGGGGTGCCCCCCCGCCCCCGTATATAAAGGAGCAAGGGGGGAGGCCGGCCGGCCCTTGGGGTGCTCCAAGGAGGGGGAAGTCCTCCTCCTAGTGGGAGTAGGACTCCCCTTTCCTAGTCCAACTAGGAAGGAGGAAGGGGGAAGGAAAGAGAGGGAGAGGGAGAGGGAAA
Organism: Triticum aestivum; assembly: GCF_018294505.1. Taxonomy (NCBI): domain Eukaryota; kingdom Viridiplantae; phylum Streptophyta; class Magnoliopsida; order Poales; family Poaceae; genus Triticum; species Triticum aestivum. The sequence continues at coordinate 758,262,143 of NC_057801.1, forward strand.
GAGGGGCCGCGCCCCCCTCCCCTAGTCCAATTCGGACTCCCCATGGGAGGGGGCGCGCCACCTCCTAGGCTGCAGCCCTCTCTCTCCCCTCAGGCCCACTAAGGCCCAATACTTCCCCGGGGGGTTCCGGTAACCCCTCCGGCACTCCGGTTTTCTCCGAAATCACCCGGAACACTTCCGGTGTCCGAATATAGTCGTCCAATATATCAATCTTTATGTCTCGACCATTTCGAGACTCCTCGTCATGTCCGTGATCACATCCGGGACTCCGAACAAACTTCGGTACATCAAAACTTATAAACTCATAATAAAACTGTCATCGAAACGTTAAGCGTGCGAACCCTACGGGTTCGAGAACTATGTAGACATGACCTAGAACTATTCTCGGTCAATAACCAATAGCGGAACCTGGATGCCCATATTGGTTCCTACATATTCTACGAAGATCTTTATCGGTCAAACCGCATAACAACATACGTTGTTCCTTTTGTCATCGGTATGTTACTTGCCCGAGATTTGATCGTCGGTATCCAATACCTAGTTCAATCTCGTTACCGGCAAGTCTCTTTACTCGTTCCGTAATGCATCATCCCGTAACCAACTCATTTGGTCACATTGCTTGCAAGGCTTATAATGATGTGCATTACCGAGAGGGCCCAGAGATACCTCTCCGACAATCGGAGTGACAAAACCTAATCTCGAAATACGCCAACTCAACATGTACCTTCGGAGACACCTGTAGTACTCCTTTATAATCACCCAGTTACGTTGTGACGTTTGGTAGTACCCAAAGTGTTCCTCCGGTAAACGGGAGTTGCATAATTCTCATAGTTACAGGAACATGTATAAGTCATGAAGAAAGCAATAGCAGTATACTAAACGATCAAGTGCTAGGCTAACGGAATGGGTCATGTCAATCACATCATTCTTCTAATGATGTGATCCCATTAATCAAATGACAACACATGTCTATGGTTAGGAAACATAACCATCTTTGATTAATGAGCTAGTCAAGTAGAGGCATACTAGTGACTATATGTTTGTCTATGTATTCACACATGTATCATGTTTCCGGTTAATACAATTCTAGCATGAATAATAAACATTTATCATGATATGAGGAAATAAATAATAACTTTATTATTGCCTCTAGGGCATATTTCCTTCAGTCTCCCACTTGCACTAGAGTCAATAATCTAGATTACATAGTAATGATTCTAACACCCATGGAGTCTTGGTGTTGATCATGTTTTGCTCGTGAGAGAGGCTTAGTCAACGGGTCTGCAACATTCAGATCCGTATGTATTTTGCAAATCTCTATGTCTCCCACTTGGACTTGGTCCCGAATGGAATTGAAGCGTCTATTGATGTGCTTGGTCCTCTTGTGAAATCTAGATTCCTTTGCCAAAGCAATTGCACCAGTATTGTCATAGAAGATCTTCATTGGTCCCGATGCACTAGGTATGACACCTAGATCGGAAATGAACTCCTTCATCCAGACTCCTTCATTTGCTGCTTCAGAAGCAGCTATGTACTCCGCTTCACATGTAGATCCTGCCACGACGCTTTGTTTAGAACTGCACCAACTTACAGCTCCACCGTTTAATAAAAACACGTATCCGGTTTGCGATTTAGAATCGTCCGGATCAGTGTCAAAGCTTGCATCAACGTAACCATTTACGACTAGCTCTTTGTCACCTCCATATACGAGAAACATATCCTTAGTCCTTTTTATGTATTTCAGGATGTTCTTGACCGCTGTCCAGTGATCCACTCCTGGATTACTTTGGTACCTTCCTGCCAAGCTTATTGCTAAGCATACGTCAGGTCTGGTACACAGCATTGCATACATGATAGAGCCTATGGCTGAAGCATAGGGAACATCTTTCATTTTCTCTCTATCTTCTGCTGTGGTCGGGCATTGAGTTTGACTCAACTTCACACCTTGTAGCACAGGCAAGAAACCTTTCTTTGCCTGATCCATTTTGAACTTTTTCAAAATTTTGTCAAGGTATGTGCTTTGTGAAAGTCCTATTAAGCGTCTTGATCTATCTCTATAGATCTTGATGCCCAATATGTAAGCAGCTTCACCGAGGTCTTTCATTGAAAAACTTTTATTCAAGTATCCCTTTATGCTATCCAAAAATTCTATATCATTTCCAATTAATAATATGTCATCTACATATAATATCAGAAATGCTACAGAGCTCCCACTCACTTTCTTGTAAATACAGGCTTCTCCAAAAGTCTGTAAAAAACCATATGCTTTGATCACACTATCAAAGCGTTTATTCCAACTCCGAGATGCTTGCACCAGTCCATAAATGGATCGCTGGAGCTTGCACACTTTGTTAGCACCTTTTGGATCAACAAAACCTTCTGGCTGCATCATATACAACTCTTCTTCCAGAAATCCATTCAAGAATGCAGTTTTGACATCCATTTGCCAAATTTCATAATCATGAAATGCAGCAATAGCTAACATGATTCGGACAGACTTAAGCATCGCTACGGGTGAGAAAGTCTCATCGTAGTCAACTCCTTGAACTTGTCGAAAACCTTTCGCAACAAGTCGAGCTTTATAGACAGTTACATTACCATCAGCGTCAGTCTTCTTCTTAAAGATCCATTTATTCTCAATGGCTTGCCGATCATCGGGCAAGTCAACCAAAGTCCATACTTTGTTTTCATACATGGATCCCATCTCAGATTTCATGGCCTCTAGCCATTTTGCGGAATCTGGGCTCATCATCGCTTCCTCATAGTTCGTAGGTTCATCATGGTCAAGTAACATGACTTCCAGAATAGGATTACCGTACCACTCTGGTGCGGATCTTACTCTGGTAGACCTACGAGGTTCAGTAGAAACTTGATCTGAAGTTTCATGATCAATATCATTAGCTTCCTCACTAATTGGTGTAGTTGTCACAGGAACCGGTTCTTGTGATGAACTACTTTCCAATAAGGGAGTAGATACAGTTATCTCATCAAGTTCTACTTTCCTCCCACTCACTTCTTTCGAGAGAAACTCCTTCTCTAGAAAGGATCCGATTTTAGCAACGAAAATCTTGCCCTCAGATCTGTGATAGAAGGTGTACCCAATAGTCTCTTTTGGGTATCCTATGAAGACACATTTCTCCGATTTGGGTTCGAGCTTATCTGGTTGAAGTTTCTTCACATAAGCATCGCAGCCCCAAACTTTAAGAAACGACAACTTTGGTTTCTTGCCAAACCACAGTTCATAAGGCGTCGTCTCAACGGATTTTGATGGTGCCCTATTTAACGTGAATGCGGCCGTCTCTAAAGCATAACCCCAAAACGATAGCGGTAAATCAGTAAGAGACATCATAGATCGCACCATATCTAGTAAAGTACGATTACGACGTTCGGACACACCATTTCGTTGTGGTGTTCCGGGTGGCGTGAGTTGCGAAACTATTCCGCATTGTTTCAAGTGTAGACCAAACTCGTAACTCAAATATTCTCCTCCACGATCAGATCGTAGAAACTTTATTTTCTTGTTACGATGATTTTCCACTTCACTCTGAAATTCTTTGAACTTTTCAAATGTTTCAGACTTGTGTTTCATTAAGTAGATATACCCATATCTGCTCAAATCATCTGTGAAGGTGAGAAAATAACGATACCCGCCGCGAGCCTCAACATTCATTGGACCACAAACATCAGTATGTATGATTTCCAACAAATCAGTTGCTCGCTCCATAGTTCCGGAGAACGGCGTTTTAGTCATCTTGCCCATGAGGCACGGTTCGCAAGTACCAAGTGATTCATAATCAAGTGATTCCAAAAGCCCATCAGTATGGAGTTTCTTCATGCGCTTTACACCGATATGACCTAAACGGCAGTGCCACAAATAAGTTGCACTATCGTTATCAACTCTGCATCTTTTGGTTTCAACACTATGAATATGTGTATCACTACTATCGAGATTCAATAAAAATAGACCACTCTTCAAGGGTGCATGACCATAAAAGATATTACTCATATAAATAGAACAACCATTATTCTCTGATTTAAATGAATAACCGTCTCGCATCAAACAAGATCCAGATATAATGTTCATGCTCAACGCTGGCACCAAATAACAATTATTTAGGTCTAAAACTAATCCCGATGGTAGATGTAGAGGTAGCGTGCCGACCGCGATCACATCGACTTTGGAACCATTTCCCACGCGCATCGTCACCTCGTCCTTAGCCAATCTTCGCTTAATCCGTAGTCCCTGTTTCGAGTTGCAAATATTAGCAACAGAACCAGTATCAAATACCCAGGTGCTACTGCGAGCATTAGTAAGGTACACATCAATAACATGTATATCACATATACCTTTGTTCACCTTGCCATCCTTCTTATCCGCCAAATACTTGGGGCAGTTCCGCTTCCAGTGTCCAGTCTGCTTGCAGTAGAAGCACTCAGTTTCAGGCTTAGGTCCAGACTTGGGTTTCTTCTCTTGAGCAGCAACTTGCTTGCTGTTCTTTTTGAAGTTCCCCTTCTTCTTCCCTTTGCCCTTTTTCTTGAAACTGGTGGTCTTGTTAACCATCAACACTTGATGCTCCTTCTTGATTTCTACCTCCGCGGCTTTTAGCATTGCGAAGAGCTCGGGAATAGTCTTGTTCATCCCTTGCATATTATAGTTCATCACGAAGCTCTTGTAGCTTGGTGGCAGTGATTGAAGAATTCTGTCAATGACACTATCATCAGGAAGATTAACTCCCAGTTGAATCAAGTGATTATTATACCCAGACATTTTGAGTATATGTTCACTGACAGAACTATTCTCCTCCATCTTGCAGCTATAGAACTTATTGGAGACTTCATATCTCTCAATCCGGGCATTTGCTTGAAATATTAACTTCAACTCCTGGAACATCTCATATGCTCCATGACGTTCAAAACGTCGTTGAAGACCCGGTTCTAAGCCGTAAAGCATGGCACACTGAACTATCGAGTAGTCATCAGCTTTGCTCTGCCAGACGTTCTTAACGTCGTCAGTTGCATCAGCAGCAGGCCTGGCACCCAGCGGTGCTTCCAGGACATAACTTTTCTGTGCGGCAATGAGGATAATCCTCAGGTTATGGACCCAGTCCGTGTAATTGCTACCATCATCTTTCAACTTTGCTTTCTCAAGGAACGCATTAAAATTCAACCGAACAACAGCACGAGCCATCTATCTACAAACAAACATAGACAAGCAAAATACTATCAGGTACTAAGTTCATGATAAATTTAAGTTCAATTAATCATATTACTTAAGAACTCCCACTTAGACAGACATCTCTCTAGTCATCTAAGTGATCACATGATCCAAATCAACTAAACCATGTCCGATCATCACGTGAGATGGAGTAGTTTCAGTGGTAAACATCACTATGTTGATCATATCTACTATATGATTCAAGTTCGACCTTTCGGTCTCCGTGTTCCGAGGCCATATCTGTATATGCTAGGCTCGTCAAGTATGACCCGAGTATTCCGTGTGTGCAACTGTTTTGCACCCGTTGTATTTGAACGTAGAGCTTATCACACCCGATCATCACGTGGTGTCTCAGCACGAAGAACTTTCGCAACGGTGCATACTCAGGGAGAACACTTCTTGATTATTAAGTGAGAGATCATCTTAAAATGCTACCGTTAATCAAAGCAAGATAAGATGCATAAAGGATAAACATCACATGCAATCAATATAAGTGATATGATATGGCCATCATCATCTTGTGCTTGTGATCTCCATCTCCGAAGCACCGTCGTGATCACCATCGTCACCGGCGTGACACCTTGATCTCCATCGTAGCATCGTTGTCGTTACACCGTCTATTGCTTCTACGACTATCGCCTACCGCTTAGTGATAAAGTAAAGCAATTACAGGGCGTTTGCATTTCATACAATAAAGCGACAACCATATGGCTCCTGCCAGTTGCCGATAACTTCGGTTACAGAACATGATCATCTCATACAATAAAATATAACATCACGTCTTGACCATATCACATCACAACATGCCCTGCAAAAACAAGTTAGACGTCCTCTACTTTGTTGTTGCAAATTTTACGTGGCTGCTACGGGCTTAGCAAGATTCGTTCTTACCTACGCATCAAAAACCACAACGATAGTTCGTCAAGTTAGTGCTGTTTTAACCTTCGCAAGGACCGGGCGTAGCCACACTCGATTCAGCTAAAGTGAGAGAGACAGACACCCGCCAGCCACCTTTAAGCACGAGTGCTCGTAACGGTGAAACCAGTCTCGCGTAAGCGTACGCGTAATGTCGGTCCGGGCCGCTTCATCTCACAATACCGCCGAACCAAAGTATGACATGCTGGTAAGCAGTATGACTTGTATCACCCACAACTCACTTGTGTTCTACTCGTGCATATAACATCAACGCATAAAACCTAGGCTCGGATGCCACTGTTGGGGAACGTAGTAATTTCAAAAAATTCCTACGTACACGCAAGATCATGGTGATGGCATAGCAATGAGAGGGGAGAGTGTTGTCCACGTACCCTCGTAGACCGTAAGCGGAAGCATTATGACAACGCGGTTGATGTAGTCGTACGTCTTCACGATCCGACCGATCCAAGTACCGAACGTACGGCACCTCCGAGTTCAGCGCACGTTCAGCTCGATGACGATCCCCGGGCTCCGATCCAGCAAAGCTTCGAGGATGAGTTCCGTCAGCACGACGGCGTGGTGACGATGATGATGCTCTACCGGCGCAGGGCTTCGCCTAAACTCCGCGACGATATGACCGAGGTGGAATATGGTGGAGGGGGGCACCGCACACGGCTAAGGAACGATCCGTAGATCAACTTGTGTGTCTATGGGGTGCCCCCCGCCCCCGTATATAAAGGAGCAAGGGGGGAGGCCGGCCGGCCCTTGGGGCGCTCCAAGGAGGGGGAAGTCCTCCTCCTACTGGGAGTAGGACTCCCCTTTCCTAGTCCAACTAGGAAGGAGGAAGGGGGAAGGAAAGAGAGGGAGAGGGAGAGGGAGAGGGAAAGAGGGGCCGCGCCCCCCTCCCCTAGTCCAATTCGGACTCCCCATGGGAGGGGGCGCGCTACCTCCTGGGCTACAGCCCTCTCTCTCCCCTCAGGCCCACTAAGGCCCAATACTTCCCCGGGGGGTTCCGGTAACCCCTCCGGCACTCCGGTTTTCTCCGAAATCACCCGGAACACTTCCGGTGTCCGAATATAGTCGTCCAATATATCAATCTTTATGTCTCGACCATTTCGAGACTCCTCGTCATGTCCGTGATCACATCCGGGACTCCGAACAAACTTCGGTACATCAAAACTTATAAACTCATAATAAAACTGTCATCGAAACGTTAAGCGTGCGGACCCTACGGGTTCGAGAACTATGTAGACATGACCTAGAACTATTCTCGGTCAATAACCAATAGCGGAACCTGGATGCCCATATTGGTTCCTACATATTCTACGAAGATCTTTATTGGTCAAACCGCATAACAACATACGTTGTTCCTTTTGTCATCGGTATGTTACTTGCCCGAGATTTGATCGTCGGTATTCAATACCTAGTTCAATCTCGTTACCGGCAAGTCTCTTTACTCGTTCCTAATGCATCATCCCGTAACCAACTCATTTGGTCACATTGCTTGCAAGGCTTATAATGATGTGCATTACCGAGAGGGCCCAGAGATACCTCTCCGACAATCGGAGTGACAAAACCTAATCTCGAAATACGCCAACTCAACATGTACCTTCGGAGACACCTGTAGTACTCCTTTATAATCACCCAGTTACGTTGTGACGTCTGGTAGTACAAAAAGTGTTCCTCCGGTAAACGGGAGTTGCATAATTCTCATAGTTACAGGAACATGTATAAGTCATGAAGAAAGCAATAGCAGTATACTAAACGATCAAGTGCTAGGCTAACGGAATGGGTCATGTCAATCACATCATTCATCTAATGATGTGATCCCATTAATCAAATGACAACACATGTCTATGGTTAGGAAACATAACCATCTTTGATTAATGAGCTAGTCAAGTAGAGGCATACTAGTGACTATATGTTTGTCTATGTATTCACACATGTATCATGTTTCCGGTTAATACAATTCTAGCATGAATAATAAACATTTATCATGATATGAGGAAATAAATAATAACTTTATTATTGCCTCTAGGGCATATTTCCTTCAGATGCTACTGAAGATCAGGAGGAACCAGACGATGTGCACGATGCTGCTGCAACGGGCGAAGCTGTTGAAGATCAAGAGGAACCAGACGATGTGCCCGATGATGATGATCCCGCCGGGTCATTGTCGATGCAAGGACGCAATGCGAAAGTCAAAAGGAGAAGCTGAAGTTCGATCGCATGTTAGAGGACCACAAAAAAGGGTTGTACCCCAATTGCGAAGATGGCAACACAAAGCTCGGTACCGTACTGGAATTGCTGCAGTGGAAGGCAGAGAATGCTGTGCCTGACAAAGGATTTGAGAAGCTACTGAAAATATTGAAGAAGAAGCTTCCAAAGGATAACGAATTTCCCGACAGTACATACGCAGCAAAGAAGGTCGTATGCCCTCTAGGATTGGAGGTGCAGAAGATACATGCATGCCCTAATGACTGCATCCTCTTCCGCGGTGCGTACAAGGATCTGAACGCATGCCCGGTATGTGGTGCATTACGGTATAAGATCAGACGAGATGACCCTGGTGATGTTGACGGCGAGCCCCCCAGGAAGAGGGTTCCTGCGAAGGTGATGTGGTATGCTCCTATAATGCCACGGTTGAAACGTCTGTTCAGAAACAGAGAGCATGCCAAGTTGATGCGATGGCACAGTGAGGACCATAAGAAAGATGGGAAGTTGAGAGCACCCGCTGACGGGTCGCAGTGGAGAAAAACCGAGAGAAAGTACTGGGATGAGTTTGCAAGTGAGCCAAGGAATGTATGGTTTGCTTTAAGCGCGAATGGCATTAATCCTTTCGGGGAGCAGAGCAGCAATCACAGCACCTGGCCCGTGACTCTATGTATGTATAACCTTCCTCCTTGGATGTGCATGAAGCGGAAGTTCATTATGATGCCAGTTCTCATCCAAGGCCCTAAGCAACCCGGCAACGACATTGATGTGTACCTAAGGCCATTAGTTGAAGAACTTTTACAGCCGTGGAATGGAAACGGTGTACGTACGTGGGATGAGCACAAACAAGAGGAATTTAACCTAAAGGCGTTGCTGTTCGTGACCATCAACGATTGGCCCGCTCTCAGTAACCTTTCAGGACAGACAAACAAGGGATACCACGCATGCACGCACTGTTTACTTGACACCGATAGTATATACCTGGCAAGCTGCAGGAAGAATGTGTACTTGGGCCATCATCGATTTCTTCCGACCAACCAATGTCGAAAGAAGGCAAGCATTCAAGGCGAGGCAGATCACCGGAAGAAGCCCGCCATGCGTACCGGTGATCACGTACTTGCTATGGTCAATGATTTACACGTAATCTTTGGAAAGGGTCCCGGCGCCTAGCTGTTCCGAGTGACGCTGGGGGACATGCACCCATGTGGAAGAAGAAATCTATATTTTGGGACCTACCCTACTGGAAAGACCTAGAGGTCCGCTCTTCGATCAACGTGATGCACGTGACGAAGAACCTTTGCGTGAATCTGCTAGGCTTCTTGGGCGTGTATGGGAAGACAAAAGATACAGCTGAGGTACGGGAGGACCTACAACGTTTGCACGAAAAAGACGGCATGCCTCCAAAGTAGTATGAAGGTCCTGCCAGCTATGCTCTTACCAAAGAAGAGAAGGAAATCTTCTTTGAATGCCTGCTTAGTATGAAGGTCCCGACTGGCTTCTCGTCTAATATAAAAGGAATAATAAATATGGCAGAGAAAAAGTTTCAGAACCTAAAGTCTCATGACTGCCACGTGATTATGACGCAACTGCTTCCGGTTGCATTGAGGGGGCTTCTACCGAAAAACGTCCGATTAGCCATTGTGAAGCTATGTGCATTCCTCAATGCAATCTCTCAGAAGGTGATCGATCCAGAAATCATACCAAGGCTAAGGAGTGATGTGGTGCAATGTCTTGTCAGTTTCGAGCTGGTGTTCCCACCATCCTTCTTCAATATCATGACGCACGTCCTAGTTCATCTAGTTGACGAGATTGTCATTCTGGGCCCCGTATTTCTACACAATATGTACCCCTTTGAGAGGTTCATGGGAGTCCTAAAGAAATATGTCCGTAACCGCGCTAGGCCAGAAGGAAGCATCTCCATGGGCCATCAAACAGAGGATGTCATCGGGTTTTGTGTTGACTTCATTCCTGGCCTTAAGAAGATAGGTCTCCCTAAATCGCGGTATGAGGGGAGACTGACTGGAAAAGGCACGCTTGGAAGGGACTCAATAATATGCAGGGACGGATATTCTTGGTCTCAAGCACACTACACAGTTCTACAGAACTCTACCTTGGTGACCCCGTATGTCGATGAACACAAGAACAGTCTGCGCTCCAAACACCCGGAGCAGTGCGACGACTGGATTACATGTGAACACATCAGGACTTTCAGCAGTTGGTTGGAAGCATGTATCAGAGGTGACAACACTGTTTGTGATGAGCTGTACTTGTTGTCCAGGGGACCATCTTTGACTGTATTGATTTGGAAAGGATACGAGATAAATGGGAATACATTTTACACGATTGACCAAGATCAAAGAGCACCAACCAAACAGCGGTGTCCGCTTTGATGCAACAACCGAGAGGGGAAAGGACACATATTATGGTTACATAGTGGACATATGGGAACTTGACTACGGAGTAGATTTTAAGGTCCCTTTGTTTAAGTGCAAATGGGTCAATCTGTCAGGAGGCGGGGTACAGGTAGACCCACAGTACGGAATGACAACAGTGGATATAAAAAATCTTGGGTACACTGACGAACCGTTCGTCCTAGCCAATGATGTGGCACAGGTTATCTATGTGAAGGACATGTCTACCAGACCGAGAAAGAGAAAAGATAAGGAAGCGAATACATCATACGATGAGCCAAAGCGCCACATAGTTCTTTCAGGAAAAAGGGACATCGTGGGAGTGGAGGACAAGACAGACATGTCTGAAGATTATGAAAAGTTTCATGAAATTCCTCCCTTCAAAGTCAAGGCTGACCCCAGCATCCTGATAAACGATGAAGATTATCCATGGTTACGGCGCAATAAGCAAATGACACAAGCGAAGAAAAAGTGAAGACTTTCTCCCGCAACTATTATGATGATACCATGCCAACTTTGTAACTGACGAGTATGATACCATTGTCCGTTTTGTACATGCACATGCTATGTGGGTCAATTTATGATACCATGCCAACTTTCAACTTTTTCAGAGTTCATTTGAAATGCTTTAATGTCTTATGGTTCGGCCCTCGTAATAATTAAAAATAGCAACAATAAGTATTTTGTTGTAAGTAGAAACAAAATAAAATAAATAAAGCAAGAAAGAAAACAAAAAAACAAAAAAAGTGTTTTCAAATTTGAAAACTAATGGCACTAACAGAAAGTTTATAATTTTCCTAAAACTAAAAGCAAAAACAATTAAAAAATAAAGCAAAAAACAAAAGAAAATAAATAATGCAGAAAACAAAAGAAAAAACAACAATAAGTATTTTGTTGTAAGTAGAAACAAAATAAAATAAATAAAGCAAGAAAGAAAACAAAAAAACAAAAAAAGTGTTTTCAAATTTGAAAACTAATGGCACTAACAGAAAGTTTATAATTTTCCTAAAACTAAAAGCAAAAACAATTAAAAAATAAAGCAAAAAACAAAAGAAAATAAATAATGCAGAAAACAAAAGAAAAAACTGGAAAAAAATAAATATAGCAACAATAAGTAAAGAAAACAAAAAAACAAAAAAATGCCTCCTACTGGGCCCCCACGGCCTGAATACGACTAGAAACCCTACTTTGGGCCAAGATTCAGGCCCGCAATAGGCCCAGAAGGCCCATCAGGCAAAGCAATAGCAAGTAGGCCGGAAAGCCAGTGGTGGAGAGGAGCTCGAGAGGGGTGCGGTAGTGGGGCTTATAAACCACTGCGCGCCCCTCTCGACTAGCGAGGTGGGACTAAACTTTGGCCCCAAGGCGGGCAGCACAGAGGCCTTTGGTCCCGGTTGGTGGCACCAACCGGGACTAAAGGGGGAGGCATTAGTCCCGGTTGGTGCCACCAACCGGGACCAAAGGAGGGCATTAGTCCCGGTTGGAGTCACGAACCGGGACCAATGCCCTTCGTATATATATAGCACTTAGCAGTTTTCGCCAAAATCCATATGTTTCTTCTCGCCCCGACGCCTTCTGCTCCTCGTCGCTGTCGCCGCCGAGCCCTGCCCCGACGCCGTCAGGCTGGTCCACCTCGCCGTCGCCGCCGCTGAGCCACTGCCCCGACACTGTCGCCGCGACCGCCGCCCCTGCCGGCCCCGACCCCGTCGCCGTCGCGCGCGTGCTGCCCCCGACCCCGTCGCCGTTGCCGTCGCCGCGCGCGCCACCCCTGTCCCGACCCCGTCGTCGTCGCCGCGCGCGCCTCCCGTTCCCCGACCCCGTCGCCGTCGCCGCGCGCGCCGCCCCTTCCCCAACCCCGTCGTCGTCGCCCTGACCACACGCCGCCGCCTTCGGTCCGGCCGCCGGTGCCCTTTCCTCTTATTTTTTTGTGCATTTTATGTATCTGTTCTCTGTGTATATATGTATATGTTCTCTGTGTATATATGTTCATATATGCAAAAGTTACATTTTAGAAAAACTTTAGGATATATGCATTTTTTCTGTTGATGATATGATGATGTTTTTTTCATATATGCATTTTTTCATATATGTATTATTTTTTAAGTTGTTAGTAGATATCGATTTTAGGTTAGTGCATTTTATCACTGATTTTAGGTTAGTTGATCAATTTAGTGCATTTTATGTTTGTTGCATTTTAGGATAGTGCATTTTATGTTAGTGGAGAGGAAAAAGGAAAATAAGGAAAAGGAAAATAAGTAGAGAAAGAAGGAGAAGACGAGGAGAGGAAGAAGAGAAAGAAGAAGAAAAAAAGAGGAGAAGAAGAAGGAATAGAGGAGCTTCTTCTCCTTTTTTTCTCCTCTTTTTTTTCTTCTTCTTCTTAATTTTTATCGGGAACGAGGGTGTCGAGGATCGCCGAGGGGTCGAGGGTCGGGAACTAGGGTAGAGGGTCGAGGGTCGTTAAGGGGTCAAGGGTCGAGGGTTTCAGGGTCGAGGGTTCGAGGTTTCTAGGGTCGAGGGATCGAGAGGGTCGAAGGAAGAAAAGAGGAAGAAGGAAGAAAGAACAAGAAAAAGAATGAGAGGAAAAAGGAAAATAAGAAGATGAAGAAGAGGAGAGGAAGAAGAGGAGAAATAAATAAGAAGAGGAAAAAGAAGAAAAAGAAGAGGAGAAGAAGAAAGGAATAGAGGAGAAGAAGAAAAATAGAAAAATTTCTATTTTTTCTTCTTCTCCTCTATTCCTTTTCTTCTCTCTTTTCTCTTCTTCCTTCTTCCTCTTTTCTTCCTTTTCCTTAATTATTTTCCTTTCTCGTCATTGTCGCGTCGTTGTCGATATAACCCCCTCGAGATAACTTCGACATGAGCCCTGATGAGGGCGGTCGATATAAATACCCCCCCCTCGGCCCTCTCGCTCGACCAAAACTCTCGAGGACACCCAAACCCTAGAGAGAAAACGATGTTGGTCTCCTACCCCCTCCCGCCGCGCCCCTACCCGACAAATTAACTCTCTCGAAGCGTTGTTGTGTCGAGGCGACCCCAAAGCCTAGAGAAGCAGCGTCGAGGCCACTAACATGATTCCTTATTGTGATTAGCTGGCTAGTTCTACGTTTGCCATCTGTACCATATATAAACATGTTGTAAATATTTGCAGAAACTATGGAGCACTGCCGAGACAAAGAAACAGAAGCGATATTGAGGGACATAATCGCAAATGGAAGGGATGAAGTTGCGTCATTTCTCCTCGACTCCGTTGGTCAGCTGGAAGAACGGGGTGAAGAAGAGGGCTATGTGCATGATGGCTTCGGCCCATTAATGCCGGTACAAGAACAGGGCTATGTTCACGATGGCTCCGATGACACAATGGAGGAACAAGAAGGAGACCGTGCTGACTGCTCCGGTGACCGAACCGATCCCGACCAGGTATATATATATTAGTTAAGCCCGTGCTGACTAGTTAATTGATGTTTCCATTGTTTTGGTATATGTACACATATTAATTACTCTCGTCTTTCTTCCTTATAATTTCTAGCCCTCCGGATCGAGCACAACTTCGGTAAGGAGACGAGGCCCGAAGAAAAAGTTGAGCTCGGATGGAAAGTTTGAGATCATAGAAATCGCGCCCGACGGCGAACTGATTGAACCCATCCGGACAAGGAAGGCATTTTCTTCTCAGTGCGGGGTTCTTGTTAGGGACAAGATCCCGATCAGCATCCAACAATGGTATAAGCCTAAGGAGGAAGACCCTGAGGTGTCTTATGTCAATGATATGCAGAAAGAAGATCTTTGAACTCAGCTGAAGGCAAATTTCACCCTACCGCCATAGGAGGATCCGGAGAAGCCAGTTAAAGAGGAATTAATCAAGTCTTGTGCTCTTAAGAAGATGGCAACCCTAATGAGGAGGTGGAGGAAAGAGCTGAACCAGTTTGTCAAAAATAAAAAGACACCAGAATTCATCGGCAAATATGAGAAGATCAAAGATCACTGGCCCGCATTTGTGGCGCACAAGACATCGGAAAAGAGTAAGAAGATGTCGGAGACAAACAAGAAAAACGCTGCGAAGAAGATGCTTCACCATCGCACGGGGTCAGGTGGCTACCTGCAAGCCCCGCCTAAGTGGTCCAAGGCTGAGAATGATCTGCTTGAAAAAGGGATCGAACCAGAGACAATGAGATGGCCAGACCATTGCCGGACTTGGTTCTTCGGGTATGGCGGAACCTTGGACCCTGTAACAGGGTTTTGCCAGTGGACGGATGAGCAACTGGAAATACGAGTCAAGAACCTTCGACACTATATCAATGCAGCGCAGCGAGGGACATTCCTTCCAAACAGGGAGAAGGACGAGCTCACACTGGCCCTTGGGAATCCTGAGCACCCTGGACGGACACGAGGCACGCCAGGCTCCATTCCGTGGAAGGTTGGTTTTCTGGACGCAGGGGGTTACAAAACCCACAAGAGGAGGAATAAACTGGAGCAGGACCAACTGCAGGCGCTGCACGAAAGGGTAATGGCGCTAGAGGATCGAGAAGAGGAAGGAGAAGGAGCAGATTGCAGCAAACGACCTGCCGAAGCTTCCCCCGAAGCTACCCCACCATCTCAGCGGAGAAGCAGCATGGCTTCCACCGAGCTGCTTCAGCCGGAGCATGTCTTGACGGCTCCTACCAGCTATCCCGTGGATGGTATCACGGAGTCTCAAAATTGCCACATGATGGCGCGATGGATGACTTTGAAGGTCAAGGCGACTGTTGGCCAAGTTTATCCTAGTGGACCCGGCACAACTTATAACTGCCAGCCGATTCCAAAAGGATATGCTAAGGTGATGGTGGATGAAATAACGGAGGGATTTGAGGACCTCGTGCTTGACCACCCTACCGGTGAAGGGGAGACTAGGCTGGGTTCTGCTCTGAAGACTCCATGCCTATGGAAGAAGGAGCTCATCAACCTTCTGAACTGGACGCCTCCGCCTCCTCCTCCTGCTCCGGCAAGTCAGGGCACTCCGCCTCCTCCACCGCCTCCTCCTCCGGCGAGTGACGATCAGGGCACGCGTGGCGGCACTCCGCCTCCTTCTCCGGTGCATGGCGGCACTCCGCCTCCTTCTCCGCCTGCGTCGGCGCTCCCGAGAAGCCAGCAGCATCCTCCTTCTCCGCCTCGCCAGCAAGGACGGAAGAGACCCGCCGCCACCCCGGCTGCTCCGGTGCGTCGTACTCCTTCTCCTCTGCCTCGTAAGCAAGGACGAAAGAAGACAGACGCCGCAGCCGCTCCGTCTGCTCCGGCGTCTAGCAGCACAACCAGAGGCGGGAGGCAATACAAATACGGTCCATCATCTCTCAAGCCTCTAGAGAAGTTATCGTACGAGAGGTCCGAGGAGGAAAACGATACGATTGTGCGGACCCACGTGAAGGAGTTCTTTGAAGGGGTGAAAGCAAAGAGACATCCACCTCCGGAGGAGAAGGTAGATCCGGTGAAAGCAAAGCGCACTATCGATGCCCTGAGGAAACCACCAAAGTCTCCGCCGAGAACCAACTATGGGCGCATTACTGAACAGACATATCTCCAAGCCCAGTGGTCGGGAACTACTGTCAGTGCTAAAAGGTCAAAAGAACGAGCAAAGGGAAAAAAAATTGCCCAGCTCGGTGAACAAGCACAACAATCGTGCCCCCCGCTCAATGTGTCTAATGCTCCGGGGATGGTGGCCGGTTATGGCAATCTTGACGATTACCTGCCTGACGATGCACTTCCTGATATCTTGGAGGTGGACAGATTCAGATACGAGTACGGGAAGCCTCTCGTCAAAGATGAAAAATCTCTCATAACAATGATGCGAAGATTCCATAATTGGTACATGGAAATCTGCAGAGAGTCTGAGGGTAAGAATGCTTTGTATCTGCATATTAAAGAGGAGCACGATCTCGTTGCAAGTGATCTGTTGACTGTTCCATTTGAGGAGTTCTTCGAGTTCTTCAATCAAAAGGCCCTCGATAAATTAATGGTCTTTTGCTACTTCCTGTAAGTACTATTTCTGTCATTAAGTCTCTATATATAGCTCGGCTCTTTCATTGCATGTATTTATAATTAATTATCCTCAATATATTATGCAGATTGAAGATCGTCGAGTGCAAAAAACAAGAAATTTATGATATTGGGTTCATTAACACAAATATCATAGATGTATTTCTGGTTGAAAATAACGTCAAAGAGGCCGAGTACAACTTGCTACAATCATTGATCAAAAATCAAAACAAATATACCATACTCTTTCCTTACAACGGCCCGTGCACTACTAGGAAAAGGCCTACTAATGGTGCACCTAATTTGGCCATTAATGGCGCACCACTGGTGCGCCATTAGTATCTGGTATACTAATGGTGGACCACGGATGCGCCATTAGTATATACAACAATGCGCCATTAGTATGCCTCCCAGGGGGCCATGTATACCGAGGTGCTTTGGCATACTAATGGCGCACAACAACAAGATGCGCCATTAGTAACTTCGGCATACTAATGGCGCACTGTTTAATGATGCGCCATTAGTATCCTTTGGCATACTAATGGCGCAATTTGATGTGATGCGCCATTAGTATGAATATTAGGTTTTTTTTTATTTTTTTATTTTCTATTTTTTGCACAGGTTACAAAATGTATAATTGGACAAAATATAGACAGCACACATCAACAACAGATTCATCGAATACAATAGAAGATTAGTCTCTGAATACAATTCATCATATTAGTCTCTGAATATAATTCATCATATTAGTCTCCGAATTGAAAAGACCGAACAAAGATAGAACATTATATTACAAGTCTCGAGACCGCGAGTAGCGACTTTGTCTTCACATTACAAGTCGATATCGATCATCTAAGCTACCATCACATAGAAGAGAGCTGCAGTCATCACGATGAGCATCATCACGATGAAACTCATCTTCATCCGGTTCCTCCAACGCTCCCTCCCCTCTCCCGCTAGATAGCGGGCGTATCTAGATTCGGCCTCGGCCCTAGTGGTGTACCCTTTGTAACTGTTACTGCTGAATCGGTGAACCTGTCTCCGACACTCCTCCCAGTCGTCGTAGACTCCGGGAACCTTACCCTTGTACACGACATACGACGGCATCGCTATGCACTAGCCAAACGAAACGTTAGTACCAATTCACAGACAATACATAAGCAATATATAAGTATGCAACAGAACAATCGGAAGAGAAAAGCAAGACATTAATAGCATCGATTACATCTAAGTTGAACGACTCTCGAAACCAAAGAGACATACTACAAGTTCATTAAAGTTTAATTACAACATGAGCCAATCGATGTTTCAGAACTAGACACAGCATCACTGCTTTCGACTCGACTCAAGGGACCGGAGCGTGGAAGAAGCCGCCGTCTATCGTGGGAGTCATGAAAGAACAGGCGTTGTCAGCCTGCATTTGTAGCATTGTGTCGATGTCACTGTTGGACGGTTGATTTCTGAGGTAGAACTTCCCCGAGGTACGAAGGACATCTTGATGGATGATTTCCGCAAACTCCAACTGGATGTGAAAGAATTCTTGTCTGATGTCCGCGTCCTGGATTGCCGACACGCTCGCGGCCCAATCTTTGAGTTTACTCGGTAGCAGAAGTTGATGATGGTCCCGTACGATCGCCCGCATGTGATGGATGGCATAGTAGGCACCCTTCTGACCGCCAGGCGGCTGCTTGACGCAGCAGAACATCGTATTGTGGGAGAACACGTGCTTGCCATACTTACGAATAGGCCTGGTGAAGGTGCCTCCAGATTTGGCGTAGCCGGGGAGAACATCATCAAGAACCTTCTTGACATTTGTGTAGTCTACGTTCGACTGACGGTCCGGATGAGCGTGCAATGTGTGTCACTGCAGAAAACACGGAATGTTAAAAGAAAAACGATCAAAATCTAAGAATTCATATGTTACGGGCCGGTTGAGGGGAGGACTTACTCGGGAAAGTAAGGCACGAGGAAGTTATCCTTATCTTGGTTTGCCAAAATGACGCCTTCGAGGTAAGAACTCGCGACTTGCCGGTCCCCAGCACTGCCCAAGATCTTGGCACGCATGTAGAAGGGGTCGACTATCATGATGTCCGGGGTCTTGTCGCGAATGATCCGCATCTCCATACTCAGCGAAAATAGCCGAACGAAGGTGTAGTGCAGCGGATGAAGGTTCAACATAGCGTGGATGTCATCAAACTGCAGGACGATCGTATGCCTGATGGAGTTATCCACAAAACCCTTGCCCTCTGGCACCTTGGCCGTGAAAACCGGGTATGCCACATCCTTCTCTCTGAGACGCCGCTTCTCCAAAGAAAGAACACTGTCATGCAGACTCCACATAGCACCGGTTGCAGCATTGAGCATATTTGTCGGTAGCATCGCCCTACCTGCCACATGCACCCTCCTCGAGATATCCTTAGGTGAAGGTGGCCCGTCCTGAGCACGGATCATACTCGGTGCCGGCTGGCTCGCACCCTTGTTAGTATTTCTTTTGCGTGCCTTCTTCTTCTCCTGTAATGGGACCGAGTTCTGCTCACAGACCGCCTTCTTGAGTGTGTTGGGGCTGATAATATTTTGCACCTCGCCTATCTGAGGCTCGGTGAAGTCGGCAGCTGGAGGCGTCTCCTGAGAGCTGAACGACAGACGACGCCTGTTGCAACTTGGCTTCTCCGCGGTACCAGCTAGATCGCGCACGTCTTTTGTTGGGTTGGGTTCTTGAGAAGGAGGCCCCATGAAGTCGCCATCGTACCCATGTTCGGCAAAGTACTGATCGACGTTGCCAAATGTATCGTCGTCGTCGTCGTTCTGATCCTGTGCCATATGCATGTTTGGATCCAGTGGCATAGGGATGTCCGGCACCGTTGCGGCGGTCTTGCCATTGGGCCGACTTGGCGCCGGCACGACTGGCGGTGTTGTCTTTGGGGTGGTGTCCCCTGCCCCCAAACGAATCTGGCTCTTCGGCCAAAGCAGGGGCCAGCTCAGGCAGGCGCTGAGGGTCATCACGTCATCATCGTCGGCCCCGACGGGTCGAATCAGAGGTAACAACTCGTCGCAGCCTGGCAGCACTCGAACCAGTTCAACCCTAAACAAGTTGGGTGGCATCTGGGTACCGTGGAACAAGGGGTTGCCCGGTTGAACGATTTTGCCCTTGGCGACATCGACCAACTCGTTGTTCACGAAGTGCAGGAGAGTGCACGGAACGTCGTCGGCGCCCTGCGAAAACATGTAGGGCGTCAGGGATGCCCAGTCAAAGGCAAGGAGATGAAGTCCTCGGCCGAGAGAGGCTTAATTAGTTACCGTGATTATGGCGTCGAGCTCGTCTAATGTCGAGGCACCGCCAACGGTGGGCGTGCAGTTGACGGAGGGGCCGCTTGCTGCAGAGGTGCCAGCCGGCGTACACCCGGGTGCATTAAGCTCCCGTGCCGGCGTCGGAAACACCAATGCCGCCTCCGCCAGAGACACCAATGGCCCAGCCATGGCATTCTGCGAGTTGCTGGCCGTGAAGCTAGGAATCGGGGGCGGCCCCTGTTGGCCGCCCGCAATCCACGCACTCAACCCCTCGATCAAGGTAGGCACAATGGTGGAGATCGTCGCTCCGAGTTGTTGTTGCACTTGCTCTTGGACAATCTCCGGAATCTGCGCCACCTGTGCCTTGAGTTCTTGAACCTCGTGTGCCTGGCTTTCCGGGCTGGTCTTTTTCTCCTTCCGCGCACCAGCGGTATAGTATGACCCCCATTTTGTGGACAAGCCTTTGCCGGCCACACGACGAGCTGACGTCGGCTTACTAAGCTTATCCTTGTTCTTCATTACATTCAATGCCCTATTTAGAGTGGTGTCCCAAGGGTTGCTCTTAGTCGACCCCGCGCTACTGCTTTTAGTCGCCTGCGGAAGGAATGTGAACCATTTAGAAATTTGGCTTCATTAATTAGAATGCAACCATATGGAGCTAATTACGCGGGGGTGTATTCCTTACCAGAACAAGCTCAAGCGCCCTGGTCTTCGGATCCGTGGTAAGCTCCTTT
>NC_057801.1:758283158-758287431 GCF_018294505.1 Triticum aestivum
TCCTTGTCCCATATAGGCTCCGCCACTCTGTAACCGCCGGGACCGAGTTTGTGTTCCCCTAAGTTCAACTCCCGCATTTCTTTCCCCCACTGACTTGATTCGGAGTTTGTGGTGCTCGAGCAATTAATCTTGAAGTCGTTGTAGTCATCTTCGGTGATCGAAGGATTTTTCTCCTTGATCTTCTCTTAACTCTGACCTTTCTCGATCATTCTCTTCACATTGCTTTTCCAAGTAGACAGGGCCTTTCTCATCTTCGTGAGGGCAGCATTGTTCACTTTATTCCCTTTGAGGCTTGTGTTTTCAAATTCAGCGGGGAACTTGTATCGTTCGTGCAGCTTCGTGAAGAGGAGGTTGCGGAAATTCCCTCGGTCAGGATGCCTCAGGTTCTCGGTGTTGATCGAGACGGTGCTCCGGAGAATGCACCCGAGCTGAAGCGAGTACCCCTTGACTATTCATTCAGGCGCCGTTGGATTCCCGTCGAAGTCCACTTCAGTAACTTCCTCCTTGAGGGTGCGGAGCACGGTCGGGCGCCGGTCCTTCCGTTGCCTCTTCGGTTGGCTGCCATCTGTGCGTGCGCCGCCATCATCAGTGGTGGCATCCTCGGCGGCACCATCAGTGGTGGCAACAGTGGGGTCATCCTCGGCGGTACCATCAGTGGTCTTAGGATCGGTGGGGAAGGCGGCGTCCTCATACAAGTGAGGTTGTTCCTCCATCTCCTGAGACAACTTCCAGAATGCCTTGCCGCCCGAACCCCCGGCCTCATCGTTGTTGGCCATGTTTATCTCTAAATAGGAACAAAGTTGGTTGTTGTCAAGGAACAAGATCATGGTCTCATCATTTAGGGTTTGTCGATACCGAGGCATCCTAAAAGCTAAGCTTTTATCATTGAGGGTTTTTCGACGCCGAGGCACCCTAAAAGCCTAAGCTTTCATCATTAGTCACAAGTACCCCGGCCCATGCATTAGTCATAAGTACCCCATATGTCCTATTTTTAGCAAAGTCATGCTAAAATTCACGGAAAATTTCAGCATGACCTTTGCTGAAAATAGGACATATGGAGTACCCGAATTTGCTGGAACGGAAGTTAATCGACATTCCAGCAAACTCAAGGGCCTCTCGGGTGGACAAGGCAAAAAAGGCCTTCATCACAACATGGAAAATACATTGGCATGTGAAGAGGTGAAACAATATATGCATCTCCAAGCAGTATCATTCAACATTTTGGACAAACCACTACAAGCAATACTGGATCAGAATAACTTTGATGTGTATTAGAGTTCTGCTTGCTTTTATTGTTTTAGTTCAAATCTGAATTAAAACCAAGACAAGTATTTTGGAATGGAGGGTGTAGTAACTTAGCAAGTACTAACTCTGTTTTTAAATGTAAGACGTTTTGATAGTTTAGTTGAACTGTGAAAACATCTCATATTTAGGAACAGAGGGTGTGCCAATTAAAGGAAGGTCATTTGTGTTCTGAGCAGACACAAGACAATGCATAATTATGCTAGTAGTAAAACACAGAATCTTGCAGAACCAAAATACTTTCTTATTAACTGCAAGTGGGGAACACCAGGAGCAGAATTAATTGGCGGCTGCTCATGTCTAACAGCCCTGCGGCAGCTGAGCCTGAAGACAGACAAGTCTCACCAGATGAAATAAACGGGTTTCTAATAAGTGTGTAAAGAGTGATGACTCCACTAGAGACATAGTAGCAGTTTCTAACATATTACACTGACAACTGAACTGTCACAAGTAAGAGACCTCATTAGGCTAAAAGCCAAAGCCCACAAGTACTTGTGAACTGAATCTTGCAAGTCGAAACCCATTGCTTGAATCTAGAGAAATAAAATTAGAATGCTCACAGGAAGAATAAAATCACACTAACACATAATTATTACCGATAGGCTAACACCACACATCTTCAAATAATTCCAATATAATGAGTTTGAGTAGAGAAAATGTCATTTCTATTACAACCAAATCCATTTACAGTACAAGTCTAAGAAAAGCTACAACACATCTTCTAACCATGAGAAGTAACCAACAAGCGGGGAGACAAGTACACTAAAAGAAGACATGTCAGAAAACAGCTCAAAATCCCCACAGCCCAACGCAATAAAACTAACATCGCCATCTATGTTACGGTGAAAAAGTGAACTATGTAGCAGTACCAGTAAACAGCTCATAACTCCCCCATCGACATACTCTAGGACTGCTGTGTATAACGTTGCTCAGTATCAATCGATCTACTCCAGGGTCTAAGCCTTTGCTAATTTTTTTGTACGTGTACACGCACCATCCGATAGGACTGAACCTCTAGTACTATCTACTGTACAGGCTGCTTCTTGTTGCACTAGAACAATAGCCAACGATTGAAGACATCAGCGACAGAGTAGTCAAGCTTCCTAGGTGGTAATCTTAATTTTTTGGCTGCGGAAGAGATGGGTCAGGAGGATCGGAAGAAGATGGACTCGAGCAAGTGTTTCTCAGTTTACAAAAAAGAGGTTGAGACCTCTTTTTTAGATACAGCAAAAAAACCATGGTTTTAGATATACCACGGTTTGTAAAACTAAAGTATTTGTCAAAACCAAACACGTCAAAGTATTTAAAACTGGGATTTTTTTCAAAAACCATGGTATTCTTTTAAAACTCCAAAAATACTGAGTAGCCAAACGCAGCCTAAGTAATCATCATATTTTTTTAATCATCAGAGGCCATAGTAAGACGATGTACTCAGTCCCAAGTACAAAATTTAAATTGAATTAGCCTACATAGCTTTTGGAGCGTGCAAGAGGCAGTACACAAGGGATTAACTACTGAACACCAAGTGCTCTAATCAAAGTTGCGATTAAGAACACATCCCAAATCAACAGCAACAAAAACAACATTAAAATAACTTGACGGTGCTAATCGAGAACAAAGAGTTGCAATATAGCTATGTGAATAAACAATGTAGATGGGACTAGAAGAATTACATAAACATATAATAACATAGCACATAACACTGGTTAGTAAAATGTATATACTTCAGTTTGTCCAGAAATCAACTAAATACTTAATTTACCCTAATTATAACATGAGAGATGGATGGTTAGCACTGTGAAATCTCCAATCTCAAACGAACTGACATGATCTTGTTTAGTTCATCATTGAGCCAACAAGATTTAATGGGCAATCACCTTCACGGGGAAACCAGAAATAACATATGAAGTGGAAAATAAAAAAGGGATCTATTTTCACGCTTACCTACAGGGGCTGGATTTGGGGGCGAAGCAAGACAAAGGGAAGGAGAACTTCTTGATGTAGAGGGCTAGGTGGCTCCTTGGTTGCAGACAGCGTCACCCTGCGTTGGATCAAAGCTTCAGGTGGCACTACTGGTAGTTAGAGAAGCAGAGGAGTGACCATATTGGCCTGAATCTTACCTACATCGCCCTGGATCTTGAGGAAGTACGGCGGGGTTGTTCGGCAACGGTCGACTCCACGCTGGCGGTTGGCGACGCGGCTCCTCGGTGGCGGTCGACTCGACTCCTTGGCTGCGGGCGATGGAGGGGCTCCTTTGCTACGGACGATGAGGTCGCTGAAGGCGCTGGCGGCGACGGCGCCGGTGTGCCCCAGCAGCGAGAGTGCGGCCGCGCGACGGGCCCACACTGCGGCGCCCTCGTCCGACGGCGGAGGCGGAGGAGGTGGAGGCGGAGCGGCCTTGGGCTTGGGCTGGGCGGAGAGGCGCCGGAGGAGGAGCGGGGCGTGCGTCGAGGCGTCGAGGCAGCATTGGGATGGCGTCGAGGCGGTGGGGCAGTAGCGTCGGGAGAGGAGAGGGGAAGGGGATCGATGGTGAGGGCGAGGGAGAGAGAGGGGATAGGTTTGGGACGGGGAGGAAGTATGGATCGGGGCGGCACAATACTAATGGCGCACCACACCTCGGTGCGCCATAAGTACATCCATACTAATGGCGCACCTCGCCCTGGTGCGCCATTAGTATTTTTTTTATTTCTGCTCGAGCCAATAGGTTATCTTCCACCTGACCTGATCCACATCAAGCTCCCTCTACTAGCTCGACTGGTCAGCAGCCAGTTCTCACACCAGGAGGTCCTGGGTTCGATTCCCAGGCTCCACAATTTTTTATGCATTTAAAATGCTGTTTGATACTTATTTGTGTTTAAATATGTTCAAACTTGTTTAAATCATAACAGTAATATTTTTTATAAGACAGTAATAATTTTTTTAAAAATATCATCAAACAGTTATGCCGGTGGAGCGGGGGAGGGTGCGGGGG
>NC_057801.1:758287591-758289467 GCF_018294505.1 Triticum aestivum
AGGGGAATCGAGGGTGCGGGGGGTCGGCGGCGGCGGCCGGTGGACCGGGGGGTGCTCGGCGGCGAGGGGGACCGGATCTGGCGAGGTGGGATAGCGATCGAGATGGAGGGGGATCGAGATCGAGTGTCCATGAAATTTAAAAATATTCATGGTAGTTCAAAAAGTTCCCATGAAATACAATCGAGAAATGGAGGCTACGATTTGAATACAATCGATCTTAGCTAGCTATCTGTTCACAATCTTCTTGCCCTTCTTTTTCGCAAATGGAGTTCTTTTCAAATATACCACGATTTGAAAAACTGCTCGATCTCCTCCTGACTTAAAGTGAAGCACGCGGGAGTGAAGCACGCGTGAAGCTCCTGCCTGATGCCCATTGATTTCAAGTCTGCCCTTGCTTTCGGTCCATCTTTGGTCCTCTCTGGCATGTTGAGCAGGGTACCAAGCAGACTCTCGCACACGTTCTTCGTGATATGCATGACATCAAGGCTGTGAGGCACACGGTGGATATTCCAGTACGGCAAGTCCCAGAAATCAGACCTCGTTTTCCATACCTTCAGCAGCGGCTCTGGCGCCTTTCGCTTCTTTCCCGGCTCTGGCGCCTTTGGATTCTTTCCCAGCAGTGGGCAGTCTTTCCAATTTTTCAACAGCTTGTCTATTTCCTCGACGCTCCTCGTACACGGGCGTTTTCGGGGTTCGGTTTCACCATCGAACAGATCCTTGCGTTTCCTCCACGGGTCATCGTCGCGAAGCCACCTTCGATGTCCCATGAACACGGTTTTCAAAGACCCGGGATCTCTATCTAGCTGGCGATACGTTGTGTCATCCATGCACCTTACGCATCCAGAAAATCCGTGGACGACTTGCCCCGCGAGATATCCGTAACCGAGATAGTCGTGCACCGTCGTGAGCAGTGCGGCTCTCATAGGGAAATATTCTTTCTCTGCGGCGTCCCATGTATTGGCTGGCGTTTTCCACAGCGTGTCAAGCTCCTCTTTCAGCAGCCCCAGATACAGATTGATGTCGTTCCCTGGTTGTTTCGGCCCTTCAATTAGCATACTCATGTGAATGTAGTTCCTCTTCATGCACAACCAGGGGGGAAGGTTGTACATCCACACAAACACAGGCCAGGTGCTATGTGTGCTTCTCTGGCTGCCAAACGGATTGACTCCATCGATGCTCGCGCCCAGCACGATGTTCCTTGGATCATTCCGAAATTCAGGGTCTTCGAAGTTCAGCGCTTGCCACTGGCTCGCATCCTTAGGGTGACTCAGCATCTTGTCTTTTTTATCTATCTCCGGATCATTTGCGTCATCTTCTCGCTTCTTCTCCTCCCTATCCGCGTGCCAACGCAGGAGCTTTGTACCTTAGGGTCCGCGAAATACCGCTGCAGACGAGGAGTGAGCGGAAAGTACCACACCACTTTTCGAGGAGCTTTCTTCCTCTTCTTGTATCGATTGATGCCGCACACCGGACATATGGTCGACTCCGCGTGCTCGTCCCGATAAATGATGCAATTGTTCATGCACACATGGTATTTCACGTGCGGTAAATCCAGAGGATACACGATATTCTTCGCCTCCTCCAAACTGGTCGGGCACTTGTTCCCCTTGGGAAGATGTTCGTGCCAGAATGACATGTTCTTGTCAAAGCATGCGTCGGTCATTTTGTGTTTTACCTTCATCTCCAGAGCAATGAGCGTTACTTTCAGGCGGGTATCCTCGGGCCTACATCCTTCATACAATGGAGTAACCGCGTCTAACTCAAGTTGATCCATCTTGGCTTTCTCTCGGGCGGCAGCTCTTGCGTTATCCGTCTGCTTGAGAAGCAGCTCTTGAATATGAGGGTCCTCCACCAAGCCCATCGATGGTCCAGCGTT
>NC_057801.1:758315567-758319165 GCF_018294505.1 Triticum aestivum
TTGGTTTAGCCTCAATCCACTTGGTGAACTTGTCGACTGCCACCAGTACATGCGTGAAGCCACTTCGACCTGTTCTCAAAGGACCGACCATGTCCAACCCCCACACTGCGAAAGGCCAGACGAGTGGAATGGTCTTCAGAGCTGATGTGGGCTTGTGCGACATATTCGAGTAGAACTGACATCCTTCGCACTTATCCACTATTTACTTTGCCATCTCATTCGCCTTTGGCCAGTAAAATCCGGCTCGGTATGCTTTGGCCACGATGGTTCGAGAGGACGCATGATGACCACAGGTCCCCGAGTAGATATCATTAAGGATGATTCGACCTTCTTCTGGTGTTATGCACTTCTGACCAACTCCAGTCGCGCTTTCTCTATATAACTGTCCTTTGATTACGGTAAAGGCTTTAGATCGACGGACGATCTGTCGAGCCTCTTCCTCATCCTCCGGAAGCTCTTTTCTCAGGATATACGCGATATACGGAACTGTCCAGTCGGGAATGACCACCAAGACCTCCATGACCAAGTCGACCACTGCTGGGACTTCAACCTCAGTCGGATCTGTGGCACTCTTGGGCTGTGGAGCTTCTTCGGTGAAAGGATCTTCTTTGACTGATGGAGTGTGTATATGCTCCAAGAACACACCACTCGGAATGGCTTCTCTCTTGGAACCTATCTTTGCTAGATCATCAGCTGCTTGATTTTTCAGTCGGGGTATATGATGGAGCTCCAACCCCTCGAACTTCTTTTCCAGCTTCCTCACTGCACTGCAGTATCCCGTCATGGCTGGGCTTCTCACGTCCCACTCCTTCATCACTTGGTTGACCACTAAATCTGAATCGCCATAGACCATCAGGCGACGGACGCCGAGTGAAATGGCCATGCACAATCCATATAAGAGGGCCTCATACTCTGCCTCATTGTTGGAGGAATCAAAGTGAATCTGGAGCACATATCTGAGCTTATCTCCTCCGGGGGAAACCAGGACAACCCCAGCACCGGAACCATTCAACATCTTAGAGCCATCAAAAAACATGGTCCAATGCTCCGAGTGAACTTCAGTCGGCTGCTGCTGTTCAATCCACTCGGCGAGGAAATCTGCTATTGCCTGGGACTTAATGGCTTTCTTTGCCTCAAATTTGATATCAAGGGGAAGAAGTTCAATCGCCCATTTCGCCACTCGACTAGTTGCATCTCTGTTGTGCAAAATCTCTGATAGTGGAGCGTCGCTGACGACTGTGATGGAATGATCAGAGAAATAATGAGCAACCTTCTTTGTGGTCATGTATATTCCATACACAAGCTTCTGATAATGAGGATATCTCTGCTTGGATGGAGTCAAGACTTCAGACAAATAATACACTGGGCGCTGAACTTTGAAAGCTTTTCCTTCTTCTTCCCGCTCGACCGTAAGCACCGTACTGACGACTTGTCCTGTGGCTGCGATATAAAGCAACAGAGGCTCTTTGCTGATTGGAGCAGCAAGCACCGGCTGGGTGGAGAGCAGAGCTTTTAGCTCGGCAAACGCTGCATCAACTTCTGGAGTCCACTCGAACTTGTCTGCCTTCTTCATTAGTCGGTAAAGAGGCAATGCGTTTTCTCCGAGTCGTGAGATGAATCGACTTAATGTGGCCAAGCATCCAGTAAGCTTTTGGACATCGTGCACTCGCACAGGGTGTTTCATTCGGAGAATAGTGCCGATCTTTTCTGGATTAGCGTCGATCCGTCGCTCGGAAACGAGAAAACCGAGTAACTTGCCACCAGGAACTCCGAATGTGCACTTTGATGGATTGAGCTTGATATCATACCTTCTAAGGTTGGCAAACGTTTCGGCGAGGTCAGCGAGCAGGTCGGAACCTTTTCGTGACTTGACGACGATATCATCCATATACGCTTCCACATTCCGACTGATTTGAGTGAGTAGACACTTCTGAATCATTTGCATAAATGTGGCTCCGGCGTTCTTGAGGCCGAATGGCATGGTGATATAGCAGAAGCACCAGAATGGAGTGATGAAAGCTATTTTTACCTTGTCGGGTCCGTACAGACGGATCTGGTGGTACCCGGAGTAGGCGTCTAGAAAAGACAATCTCTCGCATCCCGCGGTCGAGTCAACAATTTGATCTATGCGAGGGAGAGGAAAATGATCTTTCGGGCAGGCCCAGTTGATGTGCTTGAAATCAATGCACATTCGGAGCGATTTGTCCTTCTTAGGAACCATGACGACATTAGCGAGCCATTCGGAGTGGTATATCTCTCGGATAAATCCTGCCGCCAACAGTCGAGCCACTTCCTCACCAATGGCTTTTCTCTTCTGGACGGTGGACCGCCGAAGATGCTCTTTGACTGGTTTTGCTGATGAGTCGACTCTTAGGCGATGCTCAGCCAGTCCCCTGGGAACACCTGGCATGTCAGCGGGCTTCCAGCGCGCTTCTTCCTATTTCGGGTCGAGTGTTGTGGAGATGTGGGTCGGGGCTACATCGGGGTCGGTCGGGTGAATGTGAACAGGCTTCGTCTCACCGGACGACTGAAATGCAGACTCTGTGGCGGGTTTCTTGGATCGCAGCAAATCACTCAGATCTGCATTTTGCTTGTATTCTTCAAACTCGACCGCTGTCACCTGGGAATCAGCAATCTTTGAGCCCTTCTCAAAGCACTCTTCTGCCTTTTTCCGATCACCGGTGACAGTGATCACTCCTTTGGGGCCGGGCATCTTCAATTTGAGGTACACGTAACATGGTCGAGCCATGAACCGTGCATAAGCTGGTCTCCCCAAAATGGCATGATATGCACTCTGAAAATCCACGACCTCAAACGTCAACTTCTCTTTGCGAAAATGTTTCGAATCACCAAACACCATGTCCAGAGCTATTTGGCCGAGTGACTCGGCTTTCTTCCATGGGATAACTCCATGAAAGCTCATGTTACTGGTGCTCAGTCGGGACATCGGAATGCCCATTCCTTTCAGTGTGTCTGCATACAACAAATTCAGCCTGCTACCACCGTCCATCAGCACTTTTGTCAGTTGAGTGCCTTCGACAACTGGATCGACCACCAAAGCTTGCCTCCCAGGAGTGGCAATATGAGTGGGGTGATCAGATTGGTCGAATGTGATGGGTGTTTGGGACCATCTCAGATAATTTGCTTTTGCTGGGGTAACCATGTTCACCTCGCGGTTAATGAATTTCAATCGACTCTTGCTTTCCACATCTGCAAAGATCATCAGAGTGGAGTTGACATGCGGATATCCTTCCTCACTGTCCTCCTTGTCTTCGGCCTTGTCTGACTCCTTTTCCTTGTCTTTGACTGTTTTCCTTGAAACTGCTGGATCAGGAGTCGACATTGGCGAGTGGTATGCTTTGGGTAAATGATATTCCCCTCTTCGTCTTTCTTCGTGTGGATGTGACACGGCATATCCATCACATCGTTCCCTTCTTTGTCCTTTACCTTCTTAGGGTTCCAGGATCCTTTTGGTTTCCCTTTAGACTTTCCATGAGTCACGGCCAGAGCCTCTCCAGGAGCTGCCGGTTCAGCCTTCCGCTTCTGTTTCCGACTGGTGTTTCCCTTCTCCGACTGGCTCGGCTTGTGCTTGCCACTT
>NC_057801.1:758323136-758324055 GCF_018294505.1 Triticum aestivum
AACATGGTGGTCACCATTAAGAACTGTCAAATATACAATTGGAACCGAAATAGTATTTCCAAAGAACCGGCGTGCCACCCTCACGGAACCGGAGCAATTTTTGGATGTCTGTCGGGCAAGCGCCGATGGATTTTTATCCCTCACACCCGTCGAAGTCATCCGATATAACGTGATGGTCTCCGTGAGGATCTGTTAAATATACAAATTGAACCGTAATAGTATTTCCTAAGAACCGGTATGCCACCCTCCCAGAACCGATTCAATGTTTTGTTGTGTGTCGGGCTAGCGGTGATGGATTTTTATAGCTCACACTCGTAGAAGTCGTCTGATACAACATGGTGGTCACGATGAAGAACTGTGAAATATACAACTGGAACCGAAATTGTATTTCCTAAGAACCCGGCGTGCCAGCCTCACGGAACCGTATCAATGTTTGGTTGTATGTCGGGCTAGCGGTGATGGATTTTTATAGCTCACACTCGTCGAAGTCATCCGATACAACCTGGTGGTCACCATGAAGAACTGTAAAATATACAATTGGAACCAAAATAGTATTTTCAAAGAACCGACATGCCATCCTCTCGGAACTGGATCAATTATTGGATATGTGTCGGCGTAACCGTGATGGCCTTTTATCGCTCACACTCATCATAGTCGTCCAATGCAACATGGTGGTCACCATGAAGAACTGTCAAATACACAGTTCGAACCAAAATAGTATTTCAAAAGAACCGGCATGCCACCCTCCCTGAACTGAATAAATGTTTGGTTGTGTGTCCGGCTAGCAGTGATGGCTTTTTATAGCTCACACTCGTCGAAGTCGACCGATACAACATGGTGGTACCATGAAGAACTGTGAAATATACAATTGGAACCGAAATAGTGTTTCCAACAAACTGGCATGCCACCCTCCCGGAAC
>NC_057801.1:758324065-758327284 GCF_018294505.1 Triticum aestivum
GTCTCATTGGTCTTCTGCACGCAGACTTGCAGCTCCGTCAATCCAGCCGGTCGCTTGCAAGTTCCTTCAAACGTTCTGACGAACACTCGGGACAGATCTTCCCAAGTGTAAATGCTGCTAGGAGGTAACTGATTCAACCACGCTCTGGCAGAACCTTCCAACATGAGGGGCAAATGCTTCATGGCCACCTCGTCATTCCCACCACCAATCTGAACCGCCACTCGGTAGTCCTCAAGCCAAGTTTCAGGCTTAGACTCACCGGTGAACTTGCTGACTCCTGTTGCCAACCTGAAATTGGGAGGAATCACTGCGGCTCTGATAGCTCTGCTGAAACATTCCGGACCAGAAACGTGCACTCGACTGCTCGTGGGCGCATCTCTGTCGAGTCCACCTCGATGGGCTCTGTTCCGGTCGACCAAGCCTTGCACGATAATGGATCGCGCGTCGAAGCCTGGTTCTCTGGGGTCATCTGGAACTCTTCGCCCCGCACTGAGTTGACGTCTGTCATCTTGCTGCCGAGGAGCGTAAGACCCACCCCTCGGAGGGGAAGTGGGCACTCGACGCCTATCATCTCGGTCGCGTCGGTCTCCATATTGGTCTCGCCGATTCTCGCGCCCTTCACGCTGCGGAGGCGATCCGGGACTGTGAGCCGACTGAACCGTATTCGCAGCGACGGATCGACTGTGAATTCTGTTGCGCGACTGCGACACGGCTGAATTCTGATCTCCTGCTGCCCGGAGCAGATCCCTGATCTGCATCAAGCCTCTTCCAGCTTCCGACTGAGAGGGCTGGATGGACTCTGCTATACGGGTCGCAGCTGCTAAATTCTGGATTGGGGTTCGATATACCTGAGTCGGCGGCAAGAGTTGACGTCGATTGGCGTCGGGAACTCGTTGCCGCGCGCGCTCGTCGAGTGCTCGCTGAAGATTATCCAGGCGAGCGCGTTCGGCCAAATTAGCCAAACGTGCCTCCTCCAAGGCGCGAGCCTCGGGGGTTTCTCCTGCGATGGGAGTATGCAGGGCATCCATGTTCCTGCGGCGAAGTTCTTCTCTTTGCAGAGAGTCGAGTGGCTCGGGCTGGTACTCTTCGTGGTCTCGTGCGGGGTCGCCTCCGTCGCCTGCCCCACCATCACGGGCAAAGCCAGGGGTCTGCGAGGCCCGTCGACCATCAGGATTTCCGCCGCTGGATCACTGCTATCGCATTCGGATGCAGTCTCTACGGAGCCAGTCGACAGATCGAACAGGCCGTAGAGAGATTCGTCGGGCTTGATTGCCGCAACTTGGGTGGTGGCCGTCTGGCGAGGCACCGCGTGTCTCACCCACCGCTGAAGCCTCGACCGACCCGAGCACTTGCGCTGGCGGGAGACCGGGAGGGTGGTCGATAGGGGAGTCGACCGATATGGGGTCGACGGTTGCCGCAGCAGAACGCCGCGGACACATGCGCGAAAATGCGTCGCACCGCGGACGGGGAGCGCATCGACGTCGAGTGGAGCCTCCTGGAGCCAGGCGGAGTCATCGGCGACGAAGGTGAGAGCACCGAGACAAATCTCTCGTCCCTTGACCAAAACTCCAGCAGCTACCATGATGAAAGTACTCGGAAGAATCGCAACTTCTCCACAAAAATCGCTAAAACACCGCCCCAAGGTGGGCGCCAACTGTCGTGGATCTAAGTCTGACAGTTGAGTGGGGGGTAGGTATGGGAGGCAAGGTCCTAGCTATGGAGAGGTTGTAAACACAAGAGATGTACGAGTTCAGGCCCTTCTCGGAGGAAGTAAAAGCCCTACGTCTCGGAGCCCGGAGGCGATCGAGTGGATTATGTGTATATGGATTACAGGGTGCCAAACCCTTCTGCCTGTGGAGGGGGGTGGCTTATATAGAGTGCGCCAGGACCCCAGCCAACCCACGTAATGAAGGGTTTAAGGTACATTAAGTCCGGGGCGTTACTGGTAACGCCCCACATAAAGTGACTTTACTATCATAAAGTCTACTTAATTACAGACCGTTGCAGTGCAGAGTGCCTCTTGACCTTCTGGTGGTCGAGTGAGTCTTCGTGGTCGAGTCCTTCAATTCAGTCGAGTGAGTCCCTCGTAGGTCGACTGGAAGGTGATCTCTTCTAAGGGTGTCCTTGGGCAGGGTACTTAGATCGGGTCTGTGACCCTATCCTAGGTACATGACTCCATCAAGGGGGGCGGGATTGGGGTGCGTGTTAGGCGCTCTCAATGGAAATGATCTTATAGCTTTTTATAGGCCTCGTAGA
This sequence comes from Triticum aestivum, assembly GCF_018294505.1. NCBI lineage: Eukaryota > Viridiplantae > Streptophyta > Magnoliopsida > Poales > Poaceae > Triticum > Triticum aestivum. The sequence continues at coordinate 758,326,322 of NC_057801.1, forward strand.
GCCCCGTGACCCCTCCGACGTGCACCAAGCCAACTAGAATTAAAAAAATGTAAAAAATAGAATAAAACGAACAGACCATGACAACAACGTCATGCCGAGCATTTCATAAATTTCTTTAAAAAAATGCACAATCACGGTTCAGTTAAAAAATATATCAATGTATAAGGGTTCCCGCAAGACATAGTTTTCCAAGCGCCGACATGGGCACATAGTTTTTAATGTATAAGGGTGTAGGCATTGCAACGTCCACGGTATAGAAATGGTTGTCGTCCACATGTAAGAGAGTGCCTTTATATGGCTATGCATGCTTCTGACAATGTAAAATAGAGGTTTTAAAATAACCGGCTGCCACCCTCCCGGAACAGGATCAATATTTGGACGTGTGTCAGGCTAGCGGTGATAGCTTTTTATCGCTCACACTCATCGAAGTCGTCAGATACAACAGAGTGATCACCATGAAGAACTGTCAAATATACAACTGGAACCGAAATAGTATTTTCAAAGAACCGGCGTGCCACCCTCCCGGAACCGGGTCAATTTTTGGATGTGTGTCGGGCTAGCAGCGATGGCTTTTTATCGCTCATAATCATAGAAGTGGTTTGATATAACATGGTGGTCACCATGAAGAACTTTCCAATATACAATTGGAACCGAAATATTTTTTCCAAAGAACCGACGTGCCACCCTCCCGGAACTGGATCCATTTTTGGATGTGTGTCGAGCTAGCGGCAATGGCTTTTTATCGCTCACACTCATCGAAGTTGTTTGATACAACATGGTGGTCACCATTAAGAACTGTCAAATATACAATTGGAACCGAAATAGTATTTCCAAAGAACCGGCGTGCCACCCTCACGGAACCGGAGCAATTTTTGGATGTCTGTCGGGCAAGCGCCGATGGATTTTTATCCCTCACACCCGTCGAAGTCATCCGATATAACGTGATGGTCTCCGTGAGGATCT
>NC_057801.1:758327896-758329400 GCF_018294505.1 Triticum aestivum
CGGAACCGTATCAATGTTTGGTTGTATGTCGGGCTAGCGGTGATGGATTTTTATAGCTCACACTCGTCGAAGTCATCCGATACAACCTGGTGGTCACCATGAAGAACTGTAAAATATACAATTGGAACCAAAATAGTATTTTCAAAGAACCGACATGCCATCCTCTCGGAACTGGATCAATTATTGGATATGTGTCGGCGTAACCGTGATGGCCTTTTATCGCTCACACTCATCATAGTCGTCCAATGCAACATGGTGGTCACCATGAAGAACTGTCAAATACACAGTTCGAACCAAAATAGTATTTCAAAAGAACCGGCATGCCACCCTCCCTGAACTGAATAAATGTTTGGTTGTGTGTCCGGCTAGCAGTGATGGCTTTTTATAGCTCACACTCGTCGAAGTCGACCGATACAACATGGTGGTACCATGAAGAACTGTGAAATATACAATTGGAACCGAAATAGTGTTTCCAACAAACTGGCATGCCACCCTCCCGGAACTGGACACAGAGGGAGGAGGTTGGTTCATCATGAAGAACCGTGAAAACTATACTTCGAACCGAAATATAATTTGCAAGGAACCGATGCTCCACCACGTATCCGAACGATGTGGCACATAGCGAGGAGGTGGGTTCGTCATAAAGAACCGTCAAAACTACAACCGAAATACGATTTGCAAGGAAACGACATCCCACCCGCGGAACCGGATGATGTGACACGGTGGGAGGAGGTGGGTTCGTCAAGAATAATCTTCAAAACTACACTTCGAACCGAAAGACGATTTGCGAGGAACCAGCGTTCCATCTCGACGGAACGGGATGATGCGACACGGAGGGAGGAGGTGGGTACGTCATGAAGAACCGTCAAAATTATGGATTCGGTCATCAGCACCTGTGGTAGTCGTCTTGTGAAAGATGCCGCCACCTCGACCACCACCCGCTGACACCTCGCCGCTCCCCCACGACTGATGGATCCGGCCATCAGCACTTGCGAGCGTCATCTACCAAAAGATGCCACGGCCTTGACCACCATGCGTTGACACCTCCCCGTGCCTCCGCGGCCGGTGGACCGACCATTAACACCTGCAAGCGTCGTCTGCTGAAAGAGGCTGCCGCCTCAACCACCATCTGCTAACACCTCGTCGTGCCCCTGTGATCGACGGATCCGGCCATCAGCACCTTCTAGCGTCGTCTATCGAAAGAGGCCGCCGCTTCGACCACCATCCGCTGACACCTCACAGTGCCCCAGCGACCGATGGATCTGGTCTTCAGCAGCAGCGAGCGTCATATGCCTAAACATGCCGCCGCCTAGACCACCACCCACTGACACCTCGCCGCGCGCCCGCGGCCGACGGATCTGGCCATCAACACCTACAAGCTTCGTCACTCGAAAGATGCCGCCGCGTTGACCACCACCCGCTTACACCTCACCGCACCCCCAGGACCGACGGAACCCGCCATCAACACCTGCGAGCGTCGTTTGCCGAAAGAGGCCGCTGCGTC